>NC_091119.1:166511542-166799042 GCF_040183065.1 Periplaneta americana | reverse complement strand
TGTTTGTTTGTTTGTTTGTTTGTTTGTTTGTTTGTTTGTTTGTTTGTTTGTTTGTTTGTTTGTTTGTTTGTTTGTTTGTTTGTTTGTTTGTTTGTTTGTTTGTTTGTTTGTTTGTTTGTTTGTTTGTTTGTTTGTTTGTTTGTTTGTTTGTTTGTTTGTTTGTTTGTTTGTTTGTTTGTTTGTTTGTTTGTTTGTTTGTTTGTTTGTTTGTTTGTTTGTTTGTTTGTTTGTTTGTTTGTTTGTTTGTTTGTTTGTTTGTTTGTTTGTTTGTTTGTTTGTTTGTTTGTTTGTTTGTTTGTTTGTTTGTTTGTTTGTTTGTTTGTTTGTTTGTTTGTTTGTTTGTTTGTTTGTTTGTTTGTTTGTTTGTTTGTTTGTTTGTTTGTTTGTTTGTTTGTTTGTTTGTTTGTTTGTTTGTTTGTTTGTTTGTTTGTTTGTTTGTTTGTTTGTTTGTTTGTTTGTTTGTTTGTTTGTTTGTTTGTTTGTTTGTTTGTTTGTTTGTTTGTTTGTTTGTTTGTTTGTTTGTTTGTTTGTTTGTTTGTTTGTTTGTTTGTTTGTTTGTTTGTTTGTTTGTTTGTTTGTTTGTTTGTTTGTTTGTTTGTTTGTTTGTTTGTTTGTTTGTTTGTTTGTTTGTTTGTTTGTTTGTTTGTTTGTTTGTTTGTTTGTTTGTTTGTTTGTTTGTTTGTTTGTTTGTTTGTTTGTTTGTTTGTTTGTTTGTTTGTTTGTTTGTTTGTTTGTTTGTTTGTTTGTTTGTTTGTTTGTTTGTTTGTTTGTTTGTTTGTTTGTTTGTTTGTTTGTTTGTTTGTTTGTTTGTTTGTTTGTTTGTTTGTTTGTTTGTTTGTTTGTTTGTTTGTTTGTTTGTTTGTTTGTTTGTTTGTTTGTTTGTTTGTTTGTTTGTTTGTTTGTTTGTTTGTTTGTTTGTTTGTTTGTTTGTTTGTTTGTTTGTTTGTTTGTTTGTTTGTTTGTTTGTTTGTTTGTTTGTTTGTTTGTTTGTTTGTTTGTTTGTTTGTTTGTTTGTTTGTTTGTTTGTTTGTTTGTTTGTTTGTTTGTTTGTTTGTTTGTTTGTTTGTTTGTTTGTTTGTTTGTTTGTTTGTTTGTTTGTTTGTTTGTTTGTTTGTTTGTTTGTTTGTTTGTTTGTTTGTTTGTTTGTTTGTTTGTTTGTTTGTTTGTTTGTTTGTTTGTTTGTTTGTTTGTTTGTTTGTTTGTTTGTTTGTTTGTTTGTTTGTTTGTTTGTTTGTTTGTTTGTTTGTTTGTTTGTTTGTTTGTTTGTTTGTTTGTTTGTTTGTTTGTTTGTTTGTTTGTTTGTTTGTTTGTTTGTTTGTTTGTTTGTTTGTTTGTTTGTTTGTTTGTTTGTTTGTTTGTTTGTTTGTTTGTTTGTTTGTTTGTTTGTTTGTTTGTTTGTTTGTTTGTTTGTTTGTTTGTTTGTTTGTTTGTTTGTTTGTTTGTTTGTTTGTTTGTTTGTTTGTTTGTTTGTTTGTTTGTTTGTTTGTTTGTTTGTTTGTTTGTTTGTTTGTTTGTTTGTTTGTTTGTTTGTTTGTTTGTTTGTTTGTTTGTTTGTTTGTTTGTTTGTTTGTTTGTTTGTTTGTTTGTTTGTTTGTTTGTTTGTTTGTTTGTTTGTTTGTTTGTTTGTTTGTTTGTTTGTTTGTTTGTTTGTTTGTTTGTTTGTTTGTTTGTTTGTTTGTTTGTTTGTTTGTTTGTTTGTTTGTTTGTTTGTTTGTTTGTTTGTTTGTTTGTTTGTTTGTTTGTTTGTTTGTTTGTTTGTTTGTTTGTTTGTTTGTTTGTTTGTTTGTTTGTTTGTTTGTTTGTTTGTTTGTTTGTTTGTTTGTTTGTTTGTTTGTTTGTTTGTTTGTTTGTTTGTTTGTTTGTTTGTTTGTTTGTTTGTTTGTTTGTTTGTTTGTTTGTTTGTTTGTTTGTTTGTTTGTTTGTTTGTTTGTTTGTTTGTTTGTTTGTTTGTTTGTTTGTTTGTTTGTTTGTTTGTTTGTTTGTTTGTTTGTTTGTTTGTTTGTTTGTTTGTTTGTTTGTTTGTTTGTTTGTTTGTTTGTTTGTTTGTTTGTTTGTTTGTTTGTTTGTTTGTTTGTTTGTTTGTTTGTTTGTTTGTTTGTTTGTTTGTTTGTTTGTTTGTTTGTTTGTTTGTTTGTTTGTTTGTTTGTTTGTTTGTTTGTTTGTTTGTTTGTTTGTTTGTTTGTTTGTTTGTTTGTTTGTTTGTTTGTTTGTTTGTTTGTTTGTTTGTTTGTTTGTTTGTTTGTTTGTTTGTTTGTTTGTTTGTTTGTTTGTTTGTTTGTTTGTTTGTTTGTTTGTTTGTTTGTTTGTTTGTTTGTTTGTTTGTTTGTTTGTTTGTTTGTTTGTTTGTTTGTTTGTTTGTTTGTTTGTTTGTTTGTTTGTTTGTTTGTTTGTTTGTTTGTTTGTTTGTTTGTTTGTTTGTTTGTTTGTTTGTTTGTTTGTTTGTTTGTTTGTTTGTTTGTTTGTTTGTTTGTTTGTTTGTTTGTTTGTTTGTTTGTTTGTTTGTTTGTTTGTTTGTTTGTTTGTTTGTTTGTTTGTTTGTTTGTTTGTTTGTTTGTTTGTTTGTTTGTTTGTTTGTTTGTTTGTTTGTTTGTTTGTTTGTTTGTTTGTTTGTTTGTTTGTTTGTTTGTTTGTTTGTTTGTTTGTTTGTTTGTTTGTTTGTTTGTTTGTTTGTTTGTTTGTTTGTTTGTTTGTTTGTTTGTTTGTTTGTTTGTTTGTTTGTTTGTTTGTTTGTTTGTTTGTTTGTTTGTTTGTTTGTTTGTTTGTTTGTTTGTTTGTTTGTTTGTTTGTTTGTTTGTTTGTTTGTTTGTTTGTTTGTTTGTTTGTTTGTTTGTTTGTTTGTTTGTTTGTTTGTTTGTTTGTTTGTTTGTTTGTTTGTTTGTTTGTTTGTTTGTTTGTTTGTTTGTTTGTTTGTTTGTTTGTTTGTTTGTTTGTTTGTTTGTTTGTTTGTTTGTTTGTTTGTTTGTTTGTTTGTTTGTTTGTTTGTTTTGTTTTGTTTTGTTTTGTTTTGTTTTGTTTTGTTTTGTTTTGTTTTGTTTTGTTTTGTTTTGTTTTGTTTTGTTTTGTTTTGTTTTGTTTTGTTTTGTTTTGTTTTGTTTTGTTTTGTTTTGTTTTGTTTTGTTTTGTTTTGTTTTGTTTTGTTTTGTTTTGTTTTGTTTTGTTTTGTTTTGTTTTGTTTTGTTTTGTTTTGTTTTGTTTTGTTTTGTTTTGTTTTGTTTTGTTTTGTTTTGTTTTGTTTTGTTTTGTTTTGTTTTGTTTTGTTTTGTTTTGTTTTGTTTTGTTTTGTTTTGTTTTGTTTTGTTTTGTTTTGTTTTGTTTTGTTTTGTTTTGTTTTGTTTTGTTTTGTTTTGTTTTGTTTTGTTTTGTTTTGTTTTGTTTTGTTTTGTTTTGTTTTGTTTTGTTTTGTTTTGTTTTGTTTTGTTTTGTTTTGTTTTGTTTTGTTTTGTTTTGTTTTGTTTTGTTTTGTTTTGTTTTGTTTTGTTTTGTTTTGTTTTGTTTTGTTTTGTTTTGTTTTGTTTTGTTTTGTTTTGTTTTGTTTTGTTTTGTTTTGTTTTGTTTTGTTTTGTTTTGTTTTGTTTTGTTTTGTTTTGTTTTGTTTTGTTTTGTTTTGTTTTGTTTTGTTTTGTTTTGTTTTGTTTTGTTTTGTTTTGTTTTGTTTTGTTTTGTTTTGTTTTGTTTTGTTTTGTTTTGTTTTGTTTTGTTTTGTTTTGTTTTGTTTTGTTTTGTTTTGTTTTGTTTTGTTTTGTTTTGTTTTGTTTTGTTTTGTTTTGTTTTGTTTTGTTTTGTTTTGTTTTGTTTTGTTTTGTTTTGTTTTGTTTTGTTTTGTTTTGTTTTGTTTTGTTTTGTTTTGTTTTGTTTTGTTTTGTTTTGTTTTGTTTTGTTTTGTTTTGTTTTGTTTTGTTTTGTTTTGTTTTGTTTTGTTTTGTTTTGTTTTGTTTTGTTTTGTTTTGTTTTGTTTTGTTTTGTTTTGTTTTGTTTTGTTTTGTTTTGTTTTGTTTTGTTTTGTTTTGTTTTGTTTTGTTTTGTTTTGTTTTGTTTTGTTTTGTTTTGTTTTGTTTTGTTTTGTTTTGTTTTGTTTTGTTTTGTTTTGTTTTGTTTTGTTTTGTTTTGTTTTGTTTTGTTTTGTTTTGTTTTGTTTTGTTTTGTTTTGTTTTGTTTTGTTTTGTTTTGTTTTGTTTTGTTTTGTTTTGTTTTGTTTTGTTTTGTTTTGTTTTGTTTTGTTTTGTTTTGTTTTGTTTTGTTTTGTTTTGTTTTGTTTTGTTTTGTTTTGTTTTGTTTTGTTTTGTTTTGTTTTGTTTTGTTTTGTTTTGTTTTGTTTTGTTTTGTTTTGTTTTGTTTTGTTTTGTTTTGTTTTGTTTTGTTTTGTTTTGTTTTGTTTTGTTTTGTTTTGTTTTGTTTTGTTTTGTTTTGTTTTGTTTTGTTTTGTTTTGTTTTGTTTTGTTTTGTTTTGTTTTGTTTTGTTTTGTTTTGTTTTGTTTTGTTTTGTTTTGTTTTGTTTTGTTTTGTTTTGTTTTGTTTTGTTTTGTTTTGTTTTGTTTTGTTTTGTTTTGTTTTGTTTTGTTTTGTTTTGTTTTGTTTTGTTTTGTTTTGTTTTGTTTTGTTTTGTTTTGTTTTGTTTTGTTTTGGTTTGGTTTGTTTTGTTTTGTTTTGTTTTGTTTTGTTTTGTTTTGTTTTGTTTTGTTTTGTTTTGTTTTGTTTTGTTTTGTTTTGTTTTGTTTTGTTTTGTTTTGTTTTGTTTTGTTTTGTTTTGTTTTGTTTTGTTTTGTTTTGTTTTGTTTTGTTTTGTTTTGTTTTGTTTGTTTGTTTGTTTGTTTGTTTGTTTGTTTGTTTGTTTGTTTGTTTGTTTGTTTGAAATGCACCGGAAGATGCTATAACATGGTCAAGTACAAATTTATATAGGCTAATAATACAGAACAGAACATACAGTTTGCCTGATGACGTCAAATATACAAAAAATTCTCTAAAATTTAGGAATTATATAAAAACGAAATTAATAAAATTGTATGCCTACAATCTTGAGGATGCACGCATGGGCCCTCGAAATGAATAATGTTTTTTTTTTTTTTTACGTTTGACTTATTTTAAATTAAATTGTAATTGTATATATTTGACCATGTCTATGCATATATTATGCCTTCGACAATAAAGTTATATCTATCTGTCTGTTTGTCTAATACATCAGACTACAGAATATAATTACAACAACAGAAATAGAAATAAAATAATACAATCAATATAAAAAGAGGATACAATAATATTAACAAAATTTAAGGACCGAATGAGCAGCAGAGAGGCAAGTGGTTTCAGGTTAACCGTGATCTATAGTCCCTCTACTGTTTACAATAGAAGATGGCGTGGGTCGTGCTGAGTTGAATACTTTGCCTTAGTTATTTGCTATTTAGTTGCTTTGAGTTGCAGTCGACAAGTAACTCTTTTTAATTTGTTATTTTACGACGCTTTATCAATTCCGACAAGTAACTTACATCATGGGCTAGAGATCACAGAATTCCGTATTAATTTCGAAAAAAAAATCCTGATAAAAATGTTATATTTCGCGATTTATTGCTAATTAGTTGTAAGATAATCGTAATAATTCCGTATAAATTCGAAAGAGATTTTTACGTGAAAAAAATAACCCTATATTACGCATTTGGCGTTAAAATAATGACAAAAAGGGTTTCATGCATCAATTGAGCCGTTCAGAGCAAAAGTGGTGTAAGTCAAATTTGGGTAATGAGGTTTAAAGTGAAAATTCTGTAAAATACAGCACAAAGTAGCAATTAATATGGCCTTCTTGATATCCACTGACTACTGATAGTTTAAATAAATTGAATACTAATTGCTACTTTGCGCTGTATTTTACATAATGTTTACTTTAACCCTCATTACCCATTTTTGACTTACACCACTTCTGCTCTGAACGGCTCAATTTATTCAACAGATGCACAAGGAACCCAGACACATTTCAACACACCAGGTGTAAATTCAGGGTAATTCAACATGAGAGCTCGTAATGCCTCAATCACGTCAACTTTAACATTGAAAGTGTTGGATGATTGTTTCAAAATTATTTCTTGGAAAGTGAGAAATCCTACACTGCAATCAGTACTTTTTATATTCTTGAAGTAACTCATTGTTGTAACCCTTTCTGTGAGTGCATTAACATTGTTAACATTCATCTGTACAATATTTGCTGGGTTCGATAAATAATTTAAATTTACAAACAATCATAGGCGGAGTTATGGGGGGGGGATGGGGGGCACTACCCCCTCCCAAACTTGTCTGAACTCATTTCTTTTTTAATAACGTCAGAAAATCTTGAATTCGAAAAATCTTTTTTGCTTTTATTTATGATCAAATTTCTGTGCTTAAATTGATGAATTAATGTCTTCAGATGATGTGTCTGGACTAAAATATTTATTTTAAATTTTTTAATGTAGCCTATAAGAATTTCTATACCTCATTTGTGGAATGGAAACACTGTAATGTTTCTTTTGTAATAGCCTGTACTCATGTGTTAGAAGTCTGCAAGTTTTCAAGCCGCCATTTGGAGAAATATGAATAACATACTGCACAACAATGCAGAAAGAAGAGAAGTGATCCCATTATAATGTGTAAACTTAAAGACGAGATTAAATAAAATAATCAGAGTTTACATTTCATATGATATCTTCAGGAAAGCTTACTATAAAAGGTTTCTGTTAGCACTGTTACATAGTTCTATTGATGTACTGTATATGTGTTCCTGTACAAGGGAGAAAAAGAGAGAGATTGTTTTAAATTATTCCCTGTTATAATTTGTGGTAGATCTACAGTTCAAACCTTATACAATTCGGTCCGAAACATCGGGGATATGGGTGTAATACTGTAAGAAACATGCCCCCCGAAAATACCTTTATTAAATGATCATATTCCGATATATTGTACTGTACCACGGTCAAATTATGGGGGGGGGGAGGAGATAAATGATGTCCCCCATAACCCCGTTATATGGAGATTATATGTTTTTGCTTTGCCCCCCCCCCCAAGGAAACGGTTCTCTCTCCGCCTATGCAAACAATGAGTAAGAATCACGTAAAACCCGGATTTTTCAATTTTATTAATCACTAGTTTACTGACGTGCTTAAATGATTTTTATATTTCACTCTTTAAGTCCAAACTGAAATGGTTAATTAATTTGCCTACCGACTCCCCTACAGTATTAGAAATTACGTACTATATTAAGTCTACGCTTCACGTCATTAATTATAATTGTTTATTTTATGTACAAGACGTAAGGTGTAATTCATATATGCAGAAAATGTTATATTTCTACACAGTTTTTTAATAATCTGTATGTGGCACGTATTTTACGACAAGAAGTTTTGTGAATTGTCGTGGTATAGAAAACCTTGAACTGCTGAACATAACTAAATGCAAATCTATGCCTACTCTTCATACACTATCTTTTCGACGAGGTAGTCTGGGAAAGAAGGGATGACTGCCATTTTCTCCTTCCTTTCTCTTATTTGCTGGTCGAAGATATTTTGCCCCTGGATAGTTGTTTACCAGTGTAGCCCGTCAGCTGAATACGAAAACATAACCTTGTACTAGCAGACTGCCACGACAGGAAATCCATTGCCTGTACCCATCAGAACTCGCGTTGTGTTTGTATTTTGTTCATCCACAACCTCAGTCTATACATAGGTAACCAAGGACAAAGTAAACTTTTTTGTTAGTATTGCTCGTTGTGTTGGTAAGAAAAGGAAGTACTGTGTGTCCTATGGTTGGTCGGACACGTGTTCACATTTTTTATGTATGTAGGGGAAAGACTTGGGGTAGTACTACGTACACGCCTACAGCGATTAGTCTTGCTGTTGATTTTGTTAGTGGAGGGAGGGATTGGAGCGACTTGTTGAAGACTGCAGTTCATCAAAAGCGGTGAGGAAATAAAACGCTTTGACTGAGTACAAAACAAATCAATATTTAAAGCCACGTCAAAAGAATAGATTCATTTGTTTTATAGTTAACTTCTCATTACCATGGTGATTCTGATATCTAAAGCCTTGAAGCGTTTTGACTTCAGAATCCTGTTACATAGACTAATGTTATGTGAATTTTCTTCTAACATGAATCAGAAACGTTGTTCAACTATAGGTTTTTATACTCTTATTTTATTACTACATAGTTACAAGTGATGTTGGGTTATTTTCTTTCACGATTTCATTAATATCTCAATTATTAACTTACAAATTGGCTTTTCTGTTAGTGAAAGGAAAGTGATAGGCCTACTCTTTAAGTGCTATACAGGCCTGCGATGAAAATACTTTTTAGCTGTTAGCTGTACCTTGCTTATTTCTGTGTGCTAAAACAGAAAATGACACTTAAAATGCCACATCACATACAGTTTTTTTTTTTCACAAAATTGAAATTAGTATTTGGTATGAATATAAAAAATGGGGATCTGATAGTTCACAGCATTCATACGACAGTGCTCTTAAATCTATGTTTCCGCTATGGCGATCATCGCCCAGCGTACAATGACAGCCTAGTATATACAGTCACGAAGCTCAATACGTAGTAAATATGCATCCATAGATAGTTGCTAACCACTAGGATCGCTATCATCGCCTCATCACAGACAATGCGAAATAGTACCTACACAGTCTATTGTTTCTAGTATCCTCATAAACTCAAGC
The DNA here is from genome assembly GCF_040183065.1 of Periplaneta americana. Taxonomy (NCBI): domain Eukaryota; kingdom Metazoa; phylum Arthropoda; class Insecta; order Blattodea; family Blattidae; genus Periplaneta; species Periplaneta americana. The sequence continues at coordinate 166,790,367 of NC_091119.1, read as the reverse complement.
TTCGTGACTGTATATACTAGACTGTGGTATGAAAAACATTGTTGTATCTATGCTACTTTAAACAGAGATTTAGGCCTACAGTATATATTTTAAATTATTTTCCGAGCGGGCAATCTGTGTGAAAATTAATTACATCTTTCGTTGTAAATTACGGTGGTTACAATATTCAAGCTTTTGTCCAAGCTATTCAACTTAAACTAATTCTAAAGCAGACTTCATTAGGATTTTAAAATGATCTCAAGTAATTGGTTACAATAATCGTCGTTATTAAAGATTGGAATTTCGGGGAAGATATTCCTGTGACATTTTATATGTTCCAGCTCTAACAACACTGAATTCAGTTTTTTTTTATAAACACTGTCTTTAAAAATAGGTAATAATTTAATTACTCTTTCTCTAATGTATTGGAATATAGGCTACATAGAATTAACCTGTGTTTAAATACAGTACTTTACCAATCTTGCCTACAATGTCACCAACTTCTTTCCACAATATTTTCTTTTTATGGGTATTTCAGTATTTTTGAACTCATATCGTACGGGGCAGGTAGATTAAAAACTTGGTTAATTAAAGCTTCGTGATTTATTTGTGAGAAATTGTTAAATACACAATGTTTTGCAGCATGTTTGTAATATCGTCATTCGTTTGTTTTCCAAATTAACGGCGATCATCGCAATCAATTTGAAGCCAAGTCAATCCAGAGCTATGAACGCCAACTTTAATTTTGGTATATAAGTAACGTATGTACGTATTTGGACGAGTTCGGTGGACACACAACTCTCCTAGTGATCACATCTAATCATATTATATGAAGGGTTCATATCAATAGTGGGTCTAGCGCCATTTATTAAAAACTGAGAAAGCAAGGGTTATAGTTAAGTGAATACCATACGGTACTTTAATGAAGATTAAGATATCATTTAGTTTGAATGTGTATACTTTATATTAGGCCTACTTGCTATATGATTCCATCGAATTATGGCAGCGGTGGCGAAAATGCTATCGTGCGCCGAGCCACTGTGTAAGCTGCAACGTGCATAGCACCTATGGCGGGAGGAGGACACCCGAAGGGGAATTGAAGCAACTGTCTGACATTAACGGTTTTTCATTTTCCTTACGTCAAGCACTTAAATAAAATTATATACAATACAAGGTTACAAACTAATGTTTAGTATGTGTAACGAAGAAAGAAATGAACAAAAAAACATAGGACACATTATCACAATCTAAAAGTAACTGTCTTCAGAATGTCTCTGCGGCAGAGTTTCAAAATCAGGAATTATGTCACTTACTGCCAGTCGTAGCTGATCACGAAGGTATTTGTCTGTCAGTCGTGATCTAAATTTGGTTTTTACTATTTTCATTGTTGAAAATAATTTTTCACAAACGTAAGTTGTAGCGAACATGGCTTCAACAGAACAAGCGAAAGAACGAAGCTTCAAATATTTATTTTTTGCCAAAGATTTGAAAAGTTCAACATTTGTCAAGTCCTTACATCTAGCTTTCATTTAACATCACATTGTAAATATGTGAATTTAAATTGAAGATCTAACCGCATTATTCGTACATTGCTGAAAAAGGATCGACGTACAGCGATGATGATGGTGATAGTAATAATAATAATAATAATAATAATAATAATAATAACACTTAACCTTTTAATGTTTCATCAGTAACATGTAGTAACTTATAATGCCGTTTTATGTTATACAACCGTTTTCCTAGTAATACTTGTGAATAAATCATACATTTAATATTCTCATCATATTGTCAGCAAAAAATGCATCCTCCCATCCTACTTGAAACTTTCGTTTTTATAGAGGTACATGGTTTCGAAAGAGACATTGCGACGATACGACACACGCAGGTCAGAGACAAATACAAATAGAACTGAGTTTGACTCCAGTGAGTGAGAGGATAGTGGTTGTAGGTAGGAAGCAAGGGAAATGCATTGCGAGCCACAATGTGCTCGTGAGTCGCATTTTCGCCGCGGCTGAATTATGGTAATAACTTCATTTTAACCCTTGTTTTCTACGGTTTTAGTAAATGGCGCTTGGCCCACTTTGGTTCTGAAGCCTTCATATATGCTAGCGATTTTCCAGGTATTTTAGAAATGTTCTCAGTGGCGCATGCATATTCGATCTTTACCTTTTTTCTTCACTCGCTCCGAAATTAAAAGTTTGTGGTAGTTTAACATTGGTATGTTAACAAATGCTTACTAGCGAAAAGATAAAAACACACTTTGGAGTAATATCCAAGAACTTACTATCAACTCAAAATAATTATGCAAGTTAATTTTTCCTTGAATTTTCGTTATTTTTTAACTTTTTCGTTTTCAATTAAATAGTGTTGACATACACATACTGTAACTGCTTTAGGGTGAATTATAATCAGCATTTACATGTTTAATGTACTCTTAAAACATTTATGCATTATACGGTAGAGTCTAGAAATAAATTATTGCGAAGTTATCCGTACAAGTAACAAGTTTTCTGAATAGTAGGCCTTCATATAACAAAGAAAATTAAATGATTGCGACACACATTGGAGCTTATGACAAATTGGTGTGCCGCGACACACACATACCTGTCCATAGAAAGCCTATAGTTTCTTTTCTTACCTTTTGCATAATGTTCTTTTTATTGTTGCTACTAATTGCTGAAAGTTTGGAAATTTTTCTCTCCATTGATTTATTATTAATTATTATGATTTTTGTTTTTAGAGCCATATTTCTCTTCGAACTCATAACTTTAGTTACGTACCTCTGTAGATATTTTAAAATTAAATTTTGTTGCTGTGGCATTTAATCTGAAAAGAGCGCTTTGGGAATTGTAGTAATGAAAGTGATGGAGTTAATCGGATTTTCAACGTATTTATAGAATGAATAAACGTTTATTTTAAACAGAGGGCGCGACACTAAAGTCTTCGCATGGCACGGATTATTGGTTTGAACATCCCATATACAAGAGCAAAGCATTGTCACCTAGATACATCGGTTACTAACTACACTAATCGTACTGATTACTTATGCGGCATGCGACAATAACAGATAAAACATTTGCTTTCAACTGTTTCCAACATAAATTATTTGCTTTCAGCTGTTTTCAACATAAATTAACTATAGTCGTAGCGTAGTTTGAGTGCTGATCCGAAAATGCCCTCGAGAGAGCGTGAGTTCGATTCCTGGTTGAATATTTTTCGAGATTTTTTTACTACTGTAAGGCAAATGTCAGGTAATCTCGCTAAATACCATCTCATAATCACAAACTCTATAGACGCTCAATTTAATAACCTACTAGTTGATACAGCATCGTTAAATAAGCTACTAAAACATAATGCAACTATGACGTCACTTGTAGCCTACCAGTAATTATTAAACAAAGTACAAGAATTGTATATTTTTGTGTTATCAGAAGAATACCTCACAATAACTTTCATATGTAAATTTAATAATTATTTATTAATTATTTCATAATTTTGTGGAATAGGCTCTTGAAATAATTTCAGTTCCTGTAATAAGTAGCTTACTACTAGCTTGAAGCGATGTGTACAGAAATACGATACAGTTTGTGTTATCTGCTTAAATAATACATATAAAATTAAAAAGAACTGCATCACTTGCAGTGAACGATTTTAAAAAATGAATGGTATAATAATAATAATTTTAAAACTTTTGTGGCATTAGTAGTCTATTGAGCTAAAAGTTAGCCTACCGTTGGTGCAACCAGCGAATAGGGATTACAAAGAATGGACACTGAGCGAATTTTTCTGGTTTGTTTCTCTGTGCGCCTGCGTTTAGTTCCACTTTCAAGCGCTAGAGGTTAGCGTAATCGAGCACACACTAAGATAATAATTGAATATAAGAGTTGAGACCAACGAGCACAGAATGCATAGAGTAGATATAAACAGCTTGGAGGTGAAGCCGCTTTTGTAGACAGTCGCCATTATGATGCTACCAAAACAATGGGCTCCCGGTTAGCACATGGGCAGTTGATTGTGAAGTTGCATCGTTGTTTTAATTAATAAATTAACTAATTTCAATATGCCTACATGTTCTGCGTATGGCTGCACAAACAGGTTTTCAAAAAAAATTCCTGGAATAACTTTTCACGGGTAAATATGCATGTGTGAAATGTACTTATTACTGGTAGGCTAGATACGGTAATGAATGAGTTAGCCTAGGTTAGTCGGTTAGATTCGTATTGTTCACGCATTTGTTTGATTAAGAGAAAGGATTAGTGTATTGATATTATTGTAATTAATTTTTATAATCACTAAATCAGACACGCTTTGTAAACTTAGCATTTACGAGCGAAGCTAACCTAACAACGCAAGTTGGAAGTTTGTGTCGCGTGCTATAGAAAATGGGTGTACCGAGGTTTCTCTTCAACCGAATGCACGTATTCGTTTGATGAAAAAGAAAGAGTGTATTAATATTATTGTAATTAATTTTTATAATCACGAAATCAGACATGCTTTGCAGACTTAGCATTTACGAGCGAAGCTAACCTAACAACCCATGTTGGAAGTTTGTGTCGAGTGCTATAGAAAACGGGTGTACCGAAGTTTCTCTTAAACCGAATGCACGTATTCGTTTGATGAAGAAAAAGAAATAGTGTATTAATATTATTGTAATTAATTTTTATAATCACGAAATCAGACTTATGCTTTACAGACTTAGTAGCTTCAATAACTCGGTCGTGAACTGACTTGACCCACTTGGTAATAAAACTTCACTTTTGTTCGCCGTTATAATCTAATTATATACTATAAACGAAGAGCCTATCAAATATTATATGGTTAAGAGCATTCCATTTTTTCTCCAAACAAAATCGGGACATCTATACAAAATACTGGCAAAAGGAAGAGAATGATAATTTGCGTTAAGAAGCAAGTTTCATTATTAAATCGAAGCAAATGGATCAACCTATAAAAGTAATTATTATAGGGTAGCATTTTTATTGGACTAGTAGCAAAATAGGGTCAAACTGTTATTTTCCTTTTTTATCATTATTGTTTGTTTAACCTTCCAGATTATCTATTAAATACCATACTGCAATTTGCAGAGCTGCCAATTTAAATAACCTGTATATATGTGATTTATCGATGACAGTTTCGTAATTTTTGCTAAAAATACGTGCATAGCGATTCTGTATTACGAAACAAACAAGAAAGTGTGAGTCCTACAAGAAATTAGGAACATATAGAATTCTTATTATCATAAGATCTTCTATAACGTAATAGCTATTTTGCAATGTTTTGGTAGCAACAAGATGACGTCAGGTCCATCAAACCGGCTTCACTCCGTCCAATGGTATTAAGATGCTAGTGTCTACTCTATTGTATTCTGTGCTCGTTGGTTGAGACACAGGATCCAAACATCGCCTACCTTATTGCATAATCCAGTAACGCTTTGCTTCCAATAAATTCAAGTTACCAGCTTTTCCTTATTTCTCAGTGACAAACTAGTTGCAATAATATTTTTTTATGTTTTATATATAATAAATTATATTATAAAATAATATGATACATTATAAAATTATGTATCACATTCTTTTAATATTTCTATACAATATAATATAGGTATATGGTTTTACTTCTCATAGGAGTTTTGTTTGTTCCATTTTCAGCGCTATCAAATCATTACATATTTTATGCTCGACCATGCCAAAATGTAGTAATTATACACGTGGTAGTAGCCCTTTAATGCACCTCATTAAAGTACACCTATTCATTAAAGCTCAGGTGTTCAGCCAATGACAAGTCACCTTTGTACCGTTATAAAACCGCAAGTATCGATTATTCTCGGATATGCAATCGAAAGACAATTAGCGAAAAGTCACGAAGGCTGGAAATCCAATACTGTCGCAGAAGGTTATGTTCTGTTACTATAATAATTAGCGTTAATTGTAAATAATATTCAAATAAATTGAATTTGTCATCTCGTTTTTCAATTCTAAATCAATTTCCAGGTTATATTAGACTAATGTTCATCTTATTCTCTATCAAGGTCAATGACATTCGGCCTCGGAAAAAATCAATACTTTCGCGTCTGCGCACATCTCACAATTCAGGTCAGTTCGCACATAACCATAATATGACCTAATTTTGAATAATCTCAAGTTAGAAATATGGTCGAGCATAAAAACTCGCTTGCGCTCGTTTCATAAACAAACATACTTGTGTCTTAATTACTACCATTATAGGCTCGTTGTTGTTGAGGTCAACGTCTCAACTCTCATTATAAAGCAACTCTTAGAGTCTAGACATTACAGTTAATGACGAATTTATTATTTCATGGTTCTATTTATTTCATTTGAGTACATAATGTACCTAGATGTATTAATTGTGCGTGTTATATTTTCGCTGTGTCGACTGCTAGCTAGTGTGATATCAGTGCCAACTCCAGGGAGAAAGCAGAATCTCAGGCTCAAACTGGTTTGAAGGTCATTGAAATCAGTCCTGCTACATCAAAGGTACCAACGCGAAGTGTCTATACTGTATAATTATCTATACGCCGGTGTAACTTAAAGATGAGTCGGTTGCTAAGCAATGCGAAAAATGTGAAAACATAATATTTTATTTCGTTATAGCTTAGATTCTAATACTCACAGCTCCATATTTTTATTTTTTTTATTTTCTTGTTATACATCCTCTCTCTACTCTTTAAACATATACAAGAAGTTCCAACATACTACTTTACTTCTAGGGAAAAATAACTATGAGATAGTTTTCCTACAAAGTGTACAAATAACTTAGAAAATATAGATTTCGGAAAAGAACGTTTAAAGTTCAATATATAGTGCATAAATTTTATCTTTGCATTCATTCAATACAAATAATCTCTGAATATAGGCTTATAAACGTGTTCATAAAAAATGCTCTTCAATATAAGCAAAAAAGTTGCAATTTGTTTCTGTTAACGACAATTCTCATTAAATATTTGTGTAATGCAAAATTACTTCTAAACACATTTTTACCATTACGAATAATATTTCAATTTTCAACAATTTTGAAATGTTCCAAAATGTTTCTGTTGTGTAGGGTGGAGCTGTACTGCGGACCTATTAAACCGGGACAAGCATAGAGTCACAAGTTCTAGAATGTTCGTCTGCTAGGGGCCTTCGAAGACTGTGTATTTACCGAAGGTAAGTGATTTATATGTAGTATTGGAGTATCATATTTATATCAGTCTGTAATTTAATGTTCTGACTTTGAAATGAATTTTTATATACCCCAATTTTCGAACATAATTAACTATTACATTGGTGTAAGCTTCTTAATAGCTACATTGCAAAGAGACAGAAAGCTATCAAATATAGAATATTCTTCATCATCTGTTAATGTTGTAAATAATCTCAAATTATGACAGAATCGTTAACATTTAACGTTGAATGAAAAAGAAGTTCACTACTAGGCCTATATAAGTTAAGTTGAAATTAATTTTGCTTATATTTACTTATTTTTAAATTTTATAGAATTCAGTACAACATAGGCCTACAAGTTAAGGTTAGATTACTTAACTATAACTTGTTACGTAAGAAAATGAAAATGTAGACTCATGAATACAAACGTGCAGCTTTTCTTTGACCAACTTTTCCAGTATTTATATGATCTAGTTCCTGCTGTAACGTTTCACTGGAATACCTTGCCTTTATTGGATACTGTCTTCTCTGTGGAGAATCCTTTTGACCTTTTGCCATCTAAAAATTTCAACGCATATGGAAATCCAAGACGAGTGTAAAAATTAGAACAGTAGTTTAATAAACAAGGTCAAAGAAATTTCATTAATATTAAGTCAACTATGCAGGACTTGGTAAAACAATTAATTCTTTAACATAAACTTAAAATGTGTCTGTGGTAGTTCTAGTAGTTATACAGTACTTTATATTAATTTTACGTAATAATTATATCATGTTATTTAATAAATTAATTATGTTTATTTATAATCACTGCAATCATGCAGACTTTGTAGCGGTACAAAGTAACCCTGAAACCGAACCAAAACAGCACTGTCTGATTAATTTTATAATTTACAAGACATAGGATTATGTAGCCTATTTGACGAGGTTATTATTTCATTTAAAGAAGAGAAGATAACCATTAATATTTATAATAATTGTAACGGTAAAATAAAATTATATACTTATAATATAAAGTTGAAAATCGTTCATAAACCAGCTACTCTAAACAGAATGCAGTATTTAACCACGTGGAGTCAAATATTTTTATGCTCGACCATGCCGAAATGTAGTAATTATACACCTGGTAGCAGCCCTTTAATGGACCTCATTACAGTACACCTATTCATTAAAGTTCAGGTGTTCCACCAATCAGAAAATACCATTGTAGCAATATGAAAGCGCAAGTATCGATTATTCTCGGATATCCAATCGAAAGACAACAATAAATCAATAAATCACCTATATTTGAAATAAAGTCAGTTCTGTTAGTATAATAATTAGCGTTAATTGTAAATAATATTCAAATAAATTCAATTTGTCATCCCGTTTTTCAATGTCTAATTCAATTTCAAGGTTATATCAAGATTAATGTTTATTTTACTCTCTAGATCATATCAAGGTCAATGTCGACATCTGTTTCTCGGAAAAAATCAATAGTTTCGCGTCTGCGCACATCTCACAATTTACGAGGTATTGCACAAGGTCAGTTCCGCTCCTCAGTCAGATAAGAATAACATGAATATTTATGAATAATTTCAAGTTAGAAATATGGCCAAGCATAAAAAGTCGTATGAAACTTGACTATAATGGTAATTAAGACGCTCGTATGAAAATTATGAAACTCGCTTGCGCTCGATTCATAAACATACTCGCGTCTTAATTACTATCATTATAGGCTCGTTGCATAATGTACTATTCAGGAACCGGACATAATAGAAAGTAAAGCATAGAGATCGTAGGTTGTAGAGATGGCCACAGTCCAAAGATATCACTAGGCTTTGTATTCCAGCTACCAATAAACTGGAATGAAGTTGTCTGATTCGAAGTATATGTGACGTCATAGCGCTGGTACAAGTACGTTCGTATAAAAAATAGTTACGTATCCTTTGCCCTCTTCCTCCAGAAATTAAAAATAGGGACGCAGTCATATTGAGTAATCTTATCGTTCACTGCTTTTACTAGTCGTGTTATTTAAATAACTACATCTTTGTGGCTGATTGGAGGTTCATTGCAAGGTAAATTGCCTTAGGTAAGACGGTCAGGTGTGTAATATTGCAGGTCATTATTGAGAATATTTGAATTAATATGTTCACTGTCAATATAGACAACATTGCATATCAATTGTGTAAAATAAATGTAAAAGTGACAAAAACAGTTCACTGAAAGACACTGCAATACCAAAAGGCACAGAAAGTGTGTTAAACGTAATCTAAAAAACCAGTACCATCAAAATCTGAAAATTATGAAGATATTAACTCGACGTTTAGCATGGATTTCTGTAGCCTACCATTTGTTCAGTACCAATATCATAATTAATAAATTGAATAATCTACATTTTAGGGAATTTCTATAGAAGTACCTACATAGAAAATTAGTGGGTTTTCAGTGACGAGCGGCATGCAATATCCTAATGAAACAAAAAAAATATAAGTTATTATGCATAGCTTGTACTACATCATGCACCAATAACATCATGTGTTACTGAAAGAATTTCTTGCAATATAAAATCATTTCAAGTGACATCCGTACATGTTCAAGTTCCGTAACTTACGAATGCACGTTAATATTCACTGCAAAGATCACGACGAAAACGAACATCACGGCTCAAGCATGTGTTTACTAGTATAGCTTCAGAATGTCGGGAGTTGACTGTACTACACGAACACGCAGCGACGACCTGTTTGTTTATATCCTCATCCGTTGCATTACCTGTTTTCGGCGTAGTACAGGGACATCATTTTATTTTTACTAACATTTTTAATATTAACCTGGCTATATCTTTGGATTAAAAGTCTAGAACCGGAAACACCGCTTGCTCCACCTTCCAAGACTGGAGTTCGATGATACTGCCGTAAAATACAAATCACTTTACTAGGTATAGGAGGGAAGAAAAGTAGTTCATCCATTTACGTAAACTAGGAAATATCGCAATTTTGAGTTTGATAATTTTTATTAGGTTTTTATTTAATCAAAATATAGTACTGTATTAACACTTAGTGTTTTTACTCACGAATTGAACTATCCATTCGGACGTATTAATTATGTTGTGTATATTGTACTGTTACAGCACATTGGCGTACAATGTAGAGCAGGGGTCGTCAGCACAGAGCACACTGGGGCTAGCCTCTCTTACCCGCAGAAAACGCAGTGCACTATAGTGCTCTCGTAGCTGTTAGCGGGTGTGCTCTCTATCTCTCCCTGTTGCACGACGGTGCGCAGGGGACGGCATCGCGTACCCATTGCACATTTCAGCGAGTGCTGACGACCAATGATGTAGAGAATGAAATTAAATTGAAAAATAATCATAATATGGATATTTAAACACATTTTTGAAAATGGTGGCCGTTCATTTCGATACAGGCTTCAGTTCTTTTGTGCATATTATCGCACTATAGACTAGTGTACCTAATTCCAATTACCAGTTTCGTCCTTCGTACGAGTAACTCATGTTGAAATAATTCTATACCTACGCTATAAAAGAGTACCTTACGTACTGTAAATTTAATCTTCACTCCTGTCCGATCCGAAAAGATAAAATTACTCAGAAATGCTATCTACTGTCCGTTCAAGTGGTTTTGTCGCAGGGTCGTAGAAAGGGGGGGGGGGAATCACGTGACAGTTAATTACTTAACGAGGCCCTTTTATTTAAGTTATTTTAAACAGTTGTATAATATTACGTAGACGTCCAATTCTTAACAGAAATTAATATTTTCAGAAAAGAGCAAAGACAGCCCAGCTACTAGACTTTACAGAGGGGCGAACAGAAGCAGATGGGGGAAACCTGGATGCGACGTAGGCAAACGGACGATAGTACCTGTGCGAAAATATGATTCAATATTGAAAGCTCTTTCGTCACTGGAAAATGCGAACATATTTCTGGAACGTACTATACTCACTAACTCAGTACTGCATACGCGGTCTTGGTTCTGTGTGGAGGACGGTTGTAAGTTTACTAGTAGAGGTGGTGGGAGTGAAGTACATTCAAAAACTCAGGTACAATAAAAATTGAAGTAAAAATAAAATGATATCTCTGTATATACCCAATGTGTCTTCTACTTCAGTTTTTAGGTAGCTGGAATACGAGGCCTAGATATCATACTTAGGAAACATGAAATTAAATCTTATAGTAAAATTGGGAACTGGTACAAAGTTACACCGACCAGTACAAAGTTACCCAAATGACTATATCATGCTGCTAAAACCAGTGAAGTATGTGTTACAATTTAAAGTTCAGATCAATATGGACACCCCTCAGGTAGAAGACAATGAGCATTCAGTAAATGAAGTTGTCTTGTTGATGAATTCGTCGTGGGCAGTCCTGTGCTCGTTGATGTTAAAGCAGAGCGTGTTCTGGAAGTTCAATCCATTGTTGCTGTGCTCTCCAGCGACTGCTGTAATTTCCATCGTAACCAGGCAACGGAAATGTTTGTGTAGTTCAATGGGACGTAAGGGAGGCTGCCGTAACGTTGCTTTGGAAAAGAAAGGTTTTAAGAATAGAGGCGAAGGAAGGCAACAAGATTGCGTTTGTCGTCGTAAAAAATTTCCTTTAGTCGAAAGCTGTTGCTGACATGCTATTTCGTTACTGCGTTTTATAATTATCTTCATTTTCTGGTGGCTGGTTTACTGCCTTACTAACCGACAGACCGACTAGGTTGACTATCAATTCAGGATGATTCAAAAAAATAATTAAAAGCTAAATTAACGTAATGTGACTCCATCTTGTAAACAGCTGGAGATGATTAATTGAATCGGTTATTCCAGAAACCACACGTGACATTTTTAGCGGTTTTGAGTTAGCCTTGGATTCGTAGAGAGTGTACGACAGCGATGTCAAGGTCAAAAACACGTAGACTGTTCTCCATGCGATCAAGCGCTCAGTGGTTGCGATGAATGAATTCTGTAGCAGCAGCAGTAAATAAGAAGGGGTGAGCAAAGTGACCTCTATTGGCCTATCACTGCAAGATGAATTAAACTGTTTTTAAATAATAGATAACGTGTTGCATTCATACAAGAAAACAAGAAATCAGAACATGTTTTGTAGAGTGTACCTCTCTAATAAGTGCAATGAATTATAAAATAGTAGGGTACAATAAATAATAAACATAGCTTCTCCTTAACTTATATAGTTTCAGATAATAGCTAGAATATAATTAATTTTTATATAATTACCTAATAATCAAACTAGTATAAAAACACTTTTACTGTTTTAAACTTACCAATACAGAAGTGAAAGAAATTACAGGACGTTGTGCATACGGAAAAATGAATAATAGGCCTGCAAGAAATAATAAACATAGTAGACCTATATTTTCTTTATCTTAGCAGTTTTAGATAATGAGGCCTACCTAATTAATTGTTATGTAACTGTTATAAACTTAATCATGTACATATTATATGAAAAGCACATTTCTAGAAACAAATTTAATTCCTGACTTCTCATCTAATACAGAAGTCTCTTTTCTTGTTTTTGCCGACACCAACTTTCTTATGCCCGGCGAAATTATGTTTCCTGCGCCATGACGTAGCACGCTTATCATCATCTGATAATCTTGATATTAGTCTTGGTTTTGTGAGGTTCATAAGGGAGGAAAATAGCTCACATACGTGCTTACTACCAAATATAGAAATAATTTGCTCCGCAAATATTCGCATCCTGGATATATTACTCGGCAAAGCGAACTTCCAACTTGGCTCTGTTCACGCAATTCAAATAACATGGAGAGAACTTTTCCTCGGCTTAACCAAAGGACATCACAATGGTAAGGAACATTGTCAAACTGAAAATCTATGGATGACGTATCTTGACAATTTTTAGACAGAATTTGTAACGAGTCTATGCTATTATAGTCCGTCGCTCTAATTTCCGGCAGCCAATCGCGTTGAAGGTCTTTTACATTTAAACGTGTGTGTTTTATGATTCGCTGAGGAAGACGTTATTCATTTCTTAAGGCTCGAGAGATACTTAATATAATCGCCCGCCATTTTGGCTCTTTCGTTGGCGTTCGCAGAAAGCGCACTAATACGTTATTTGTCGCTCAATTATTTGCTGAATTACAATGCGTTTGATTTATTATCATAGAAGCTACGACATGATAATGTTTAACGGTGTGGCAAATAGATTCCTCGTATGGTAGCTCGGCAACGAAAGAACAAAAATGGCGAACGATACTACCTACCTAGACTTTATAGAGCCTTCACTTCCTAAGATGTAAGCAAAGAGGAGGAGTCACGCCGGGAATAACAGCGTTGCGACTATAGTATCATACTCTTTTTGTACTTTATTCTGTAAACTTAAATGCAGTGCAGCGAGGAAGAACCTCTACGGTACATCTAAACATATTATTTATTACTATTTAATGTCAATAAAACGACAAAATTTCAATTCATTATTATGTACACCAATTAATAATTTCAGGCGTTTCACATTGCTTCTCTTTGTAACTAAATTTTTTCCATATATCAGACAAAGAACATTATTCTTCTTTCACTCGTAAGAAATCAAGAGTCCAGTCAGCCTAAAACTTAATGAACGACTTCTTCCTCAATGTCTTATGTACAACCGTAGATCATATATACGCCAGATAGGTCGGCCTTATAGGCTTTGAACGTTAACAACTTTTGTCAGGTTTACTACGCTGCCATCTAGTTGTTACATAAGGAGTCACGTCATAATTCCCATTTGAATTGCATTAGCGACTGTACTGCCATCTCGTGTTCGTTTACGGCGGACGAGTGGCGATCCTGGCGGTTGTTCTCTTCAAAGTGCAAACGATTTTAACATAGCGATGACCTATCTGTTACATATATGATCTAGAGTACAACCTTGAGTTCATCAGTGACTTGTACTTGCCTGTCATATGTCCTCTCAGCAGCGCATACGGGCCACGTTTCACGCTTGCGCTCTCTTTGACATCACTGGTGTACGAAGACGTATAGTTTGGTACAGAACAGAAATCAGTCATGTTTTCCATCCGTATCTGTTTTTTTAAGAGCTTTTAAGATCTTTTTTTAGTACAGAAACAACACATGTGAATGTTGGCGTAGGCTTCCGCGGCCCTGTGTTCATGGGTTGTGGGTTTCCGGGCTTCTGCCACATCACATAACTATGCTACCCCGTAAAGTGGACTACACTCAATGCGATCTGCCTCAAGGCATGCGTCGAGACCGTGTCTGACGTATACAAGTCTCTCGTATCAAGAAGCCTACATACATTTGATACCGTATCAGAATCTTAATGAAGAAAAATTGTTGTCTGTGGAAAACAAAATTGCTATTGATGTGTCATTATCAATATTTTCTGGTTCTTTCCGTGGATTTTCTGTGTCTGTTGAGAAACTTAAGGGATTCAATATAACAGGCTGGATACATATACAGTAGATTGTCAGCTGATGATTCTGTTGTTTAAGAGTACTTAATTTTATCATCTTTCTTCTGAAACCGCGCCTAAAATTATGTATTTTTTTAGGAATAAGTTATCTATTTGTGAAAGGATTAGTTTCCTTACCGAGTGCTGCATTGGAGTTAAATCGCTCGCATGAACTCGGTCGAGTGTCGCACCCTCGAGTGAGATACTATCGGTCATGATACGCTCGTAATAAATAGAAGCACGGTACAAGGTCATCTCACCGACATGTCTTATCTTGTATGGAAGGCGACAGATAAGTTACACATATGTTTGCTCACACGGTAAAAATAAGGCTTTATTTTCTGCGTTTATGACAAACGTTTAATGGAACAGTCAAGGGAACTTACCAAAACAGGAACATGAAGTTATAAATAAAATAGTATGAAAAACTTCGATATACAGTTATTATTGCTAATTAATAATTATTCAATATTTGATATACCACATATATAATATGGTAGGTCCATACATAGTGTTCCGCCTATATACTGCGACAATGTAGAAACGTTTTACAAAATGTTATTGATATACCAGTAGATTAATAACAATATTACTACAGAGATAACGTTGCAGAAAATATAATAAAACGAATAATCATGCTGCACAACTGTTACAGACGCAAAGATTGATACACTAATTATTAGAGATTATTATTATTATTATTATTATTATTATTATTATTATTATTATTATTATTATTATTATCAGGGAACGGATTTATATGGACTAAAAATATATGAAATATGTAAATATATATGTAGTTATTTTTACCAAAATATGGAATTAAATATGGATTTTTACCAAAATATGGAATTAAATATGGACTTAAAATTATAAAAAAAATGACTATGTACGTTAAATATTGGTACATTTTAATCAAACTAAACAAAAAATATAATGGACGTACCTTATCTTCCAATGTAGTTTCAACAAAAACACAATTTTTATTGTCTGTTACCATAACAATAGGTTACAAACATTTCTTTCAAGTGCTGAAAAGTGAATCTTCTTCTATTGTCTCTGAGGATAGATTTATACTGACTAAAAGAGCGTTCGACGTCACAAGAAGTAACTGGTACATAATTCAATTTCACAATGTCTGCTGGGGATAAGTCCAAGTTAATCTTCACTGTTGATTCACCACTCATCACAGCAACAACCTTTTGTAGTTCTTCATATCCAGGGTTTTTTGAAAGTACAGTGTCCACCTTAGCTCTTACTGCATCTGCAACTTTACCTCTACCACGATTCAGTTGTTCCACAGTACTATTTATAATTTCAAAACTTTCAGATAGTGAAAGGTGCCTATTTTGGAGACTTTTGAGCGTTTTTATGATGCATGAAAATGTATGCTGAATGTGAGCTAAGTCATTCTTCACACTTATGTCACAGGTAACTGTTTTCGCAGTATCAATTGAGACTGCATCTTCAGAGTCCAATGCAAGGAGAACATTGTTAATAGAGTCTATATGTTCGGCATAATATTCAACTGCTTCTAGCCATGTACCCCATCTAGTTAAAATTGGCTTTGGTGGCAATGGAATTTCAGGGTACATTTCTTTCAACACGTTAACTCTACTGGGAGCTTTGAGAAATACTTTTTTCACTGATGAAATCAACAAATCTACTTTAGGGAAATTGTCTCTGACCACTTCTGCCACACGATGAAATGCATGCGCCACACAAGTAAAATGAGTCAATTTAGGATATACAACAGATAATGCTTGTCCAGCTTTGACCATATAAGGGGCAGCATCGCTAATAAAGAACAACACATTATCGTACATAATACCCTTTGGCCACAGGATACCCATAGCTTCGTTGAACAGTTTAACTATAGTTTTGTTATTGCACTTTTCTAGAACATCACAATGTAAAAGAATTCGTTCAGAATATTGTTCACTTAACAAACCGATAACTACATTACCAACAAGTCTACCTTCTTTGTCGGGAGTCTCATCAATGGAAACCCAAATTGAACTATCTTTAATTTCATCTCTTATCTTCTGTATTGTCTCATCGTAGATGGATGGAGCATACGTCTTCCTAAGTGTTGACTCATCCGGGATTGTATGTTGAGTATATTTTTCAAGGAATTCCCTGAAGACCTTATTCTTTAGTTTGTAGAGAGGAATATCAGCAGAGATGAGAGAACGGCACAGGTCGATGTTAAACTCAGATCTTACATTCGATGTTGTTGGTTGTGTTAAAAACAATTGTCTCTGCTTGGAATTTAGTTGTTTGTTGGCCTGATGTTTACTAGTTGTAATGTGTTGTTGCACCAGGAACTTTTGTGTAGATGATACTGCACACTGACACAAATTACAAAATAATATTTTATTGTCAGTTGATAAACCATCTTCTTTAAATTCTGAAATGTAACTTGTTAGTTTTGATTTTAAATTGACTGAATGACGTACTTTTGGCATATTTACCGTCTTTATAGTATGATTTACAAAACTGAACCTATGTGTACTCTGACTGGCATTTAACTGTTGAGCTGCACAACTGAAGTCTGTTAAAAATTTTAAATTAAATTAATACAGTTTTGTAACTTACTTTCCCATTGTTGATAGGACTGCTAATTTTCAAATAACTCTGATGTTAAAGGGATTACTGAACATGTGTTTAAATCTCTATTGTTGAAATGTATTTTTAAAAGTTAATGGAATTTTGTTTTGTTTTATTGTTAAACCTAATATAATATGGACTGTTTTATATGAAATATGGAAAATATATGGAAATTAACGAAAATATGTACTAAACTCTAAAATATGGAAAAATATGGAAAATAAAAGTAGGATTTTTCAACCCTACACATTGTGAAACATAAAGATAATGCAAAATATAAATTATATTAGCTTTATAAGTAAATATGTATTTACATATAAATCCTTTCCCTGATTATTATTATTATTATTATTATTATTATTATTATTATTATTATTATTATTATTATTATTACTAGAAAACTTGATACAGTTCTCGCATTATCGTGATTGTGTTCTCCGTTTATAATACATTTACATCCAATAACATCTATCAGATGTGGCAAAAACAAAATCACTCCTGTGTGTGTGGAGGGGGGGAAACATTTACCTACAACATTTGTATTACATTTTAAAGCGAGTTTTGTAGTTGTACTATGGAGAGGTTAGTTAAACACTGCAAAGTTTTGAAATGATAAACATCTATGATGTTAATACACAGTTCATCACTGTAACAAGAACGAATGTCTAACGCTCGGCTTATACCGTTCGAGGATTTATCGCTCGTGACAATTTTACCCATCATGCATGTGCGCTACCTATCGGAGTGTGCTATGAACTACTTGGCGCTCGAGCGGAAACGTATGATGCAGACCTCTGTTCCTTATATTTTCTCACTAGCTTCTGTATAGCTATAATTTTTTTTCATCTCGTTTCATGTAGGACTTTGCTTTTACATTCCATAAACGTGGAAAGTTTCTATACATTGCAGTGAAATTCTCCCACATGTCTTTATCCTTGTCACAGTTTATTTCAGAAGATTTTTATTTTGATCTGATCATCACGAAAAATCTTGATGTTCTGTAACAAGAAGACATTAGGACAAAAGAGAATGTATTTCTACTCTCAGATTTCATTTATGTTGCAATATATACTAAGGTTCTTGAGATCTGAAAAGTTCTATGGAAGGCCCTCAGAGTCTTGTGTTCGGTTTATTAATCCTTCCGCTGGGGACACAAAAGGAGAAGTCATAAAATTTTATAGCGTATAATGTCACGTTGGTCTAGTGTTGTGGACGGCAGTGATATCCAGGCCATGGCGAGTCCCAATACACTTTAGTATCCGCCTGGACAGTATTCCGTTATTCTGACAATAGATATGAAGAGTGGCAGTCGAATCTGATTGCAAAAAAGCGTGTGTGAAAGGAAATACGTTCAGAATGATGTATCTTCGGAGTTAGAAACGTCCTAGCGACAGTGTTTCCAGTACAACGGAGAAGGTTCACCAGGCGAAAATCCAGGAATGAAATGGAATCCGCCTCTTAGAGCGTACAGGCGAGATATTGCGCCTGTAGGTAACGCATTTTTTACGATCTGTGGTAACATTTCAATAAAAAAAAATTGTGGTTTAATATATTCGGAAACTTGTGACTAGAGTTTTCGCCCGCAAGTCTACAGATTGGTATCGTCTGCAAATGGGGTTGCTAGGAGACAAATGAGTGAAAGTCGTTGAAATAAGGAAATTATTTTGAAAAACAATCGCTGCTTTTGTATCAATAATTATAAAATGAAGAAAAATCTTGGGCCATTCTTATATAACTCAACGCAATATTGTACACACGTACCTAACAACACAACATAATCAGACTGTCTCCGTGGTCTGTTGGTTAGTATGCTGGCTTACAGATCAGGAGGTCCCGGGTTCGATTCCCGGGCTCGGCTCTCCGTGAATTTTTCTTGAAGAAGAGGAGACTGTCTAGAGTCTGGAAATTTGTATGAATGTGAATGTTAATATTAATTAACCAATCATCACAAATATAAAAATACATCAGGACTGTCACTGGGCAGTAACCTGAACACACGTTTCAGCGTCACATTGTTGACAATTAACGCCAT
Source organism: Periplaneta americana (assembly GCF_040183065.1). NCBI lineage: Eukaryota > Metazoa > Arthropoda > Insecta > Blattodea > Blattidae > Periplaneta > Periplaneta americana. The sequence goes on along the minus strand of NC_091119.1, from coordinate 166,771,175 downwards.
CTGTTAGCACAACCATAAAGCATCTAATAGATGCTACAGAGTTACCAACAACGAAAAGAAAAAAAAACAACATAATCAGAACGTTAGTAGGCAAGCAAGAACGTTTGATCAATGCAGGTTTTCCACAATATCTTTGAACATAAAAATTAATTTCAGACAATTACAATGAACTCGAATGTTTGACATGCTGCATGTTTTGATACTTAATTCCTAAATTATTATAATTTGAGTATGCATATAGAAATACAACATAAAATTTATTAGAATTTTATACTTGAAATTGTTAATAGTATATAACTTGAATTGTATTCTGCACGTGACATAATTAGGAATATTAAATCCAGACGTTTAAGATGGACAGGGCATGTAGCACGTATGGGGGAATCCAGAAATGCATATAGTGTGTTAGTTGGGAGGCAGGAGGGAAAAAGACCTTTGGGGAGGCCGAGACGTAAATGGGAGGATAATATTAAAATAGATTTGAGGGAGGTGGGATATGATGATAGAGACTGGATTAATCTTGCATAGGATAGGGACCGATGGCGGGCTTATGTGGGGGCGTCAATGAACCTCTGGGTTCCTTAAAAGCCATTTGTGAGTAAGTAAGCATATACCTTGAAGATATTGTTTAGCGTATAATATGTCTTAATTTCGTGAATTATTAATAAATTATTATTATTATTATTATTATTATTATTATTAAAATAATAATTATTATATAGAAATACATAAAAATTACAAGAATGAACTTCACTGTTCAATCAAATTTCAGTCACTCATGTTCCAGTAGAGGATAACTTCACGTAAACATCCCATGAATACAGGATGGAAGTGAAATAACCCTGCAGATTGAAAGGGACGATGGGATAGACTGAAATAAATAGAAAACCTATATTGCGTTTTATGATTAAATGCACGGTTAATTAGAAAATTAAGTTGGATGTTTCAGCAGTCCGGCAACACCGCCGCCAATACATTCTACTCGTGATACAGTTGTAAGAGGACAAGTAGTGTAAGTTGTGTCTAAACTATTTCCAACTAAAGATTGAAGTAAACGTAAACAAAACCGAAATGTATTACTCCGCAATCGCAAGGTAGCTACCAAAGCAGACACCAGGGCGCATTATTTTCAGCAAGTGAGCACGCAGGGCAGCCACCGTCTGATATATTGCAGACATTTCAACACATTCATTGAACTAACCCGTAAAATGCTCACAGAGGGTTAATATTTATCATTTCTCTACTGGGAATAGTGGATTTTCATTTTCTGTAGATCCGTGATTAAATGTTATTCTTTGAAGAGTGGAGAATTTCTTTAATTCTACAGAAATTTATTTGAGGTTGGCAACACTGAATCTCGTACTGTGTTATATCAGCTGTGCTGATGTGCTCTGTGAAGCTGCAAGTCACCTTGGGAGGGATTTAATGCCTATTACGCATGCGCGTTGCCATAATACACGTTACAATGATTTAACACGCAATGTCTGAAACTACTAATAAAAACATGTTCTTTAAATCGTAAGAAAGTGTTCTTATAAGCATTTTTAATTCACTCGTATTCCATGTATATTATACATTTTATTATTTTAGAAGGAACTATTTTAATATGAGGAAGAAGATGACAAGCTCGAGTTTGGAGGCGTTGTGCGTTCAATAGCCAATCAGGAACCATTATGCCACATGCATTTATTTACATTTACTTCAATCTTTAGCTGGAAAGAGAGTAGGTAGGTGAGCTGCTCTCTTCCAAGACGTTGCCACTTGCTTGCACCGTGGAATGGCTTGAATTTAGAGATTTTTTAAATTAAATTTACATGAAAACCGTGCAAGCTATTGAAATACGCCGATGGATAAATTATTCTTTATTAGATTTCCTATCGATATAGACAAGAATCACGATCCTACTCGCAATAGTTGCCGAATAACAGATTGTTAAACATTTGAGAAAAAAAAATTAATATTATTTCGTGGCGTTATGACTTTACCCTCTTTGGTGATGTCTGGTATTATTTTGCAACACTGCAGAGACGGCCAGATTATTATTTTAGGAACTACTCTTACGTGATCCTCACTATAGGCCTACATTTATTTCCAAAATGAAATTAGTCTGATTGTGATTAGAATAATCCAATTCTTACTTTAATTCAAGTTTAGTCTGACAATAAATGTCCCGCTCGGTAGCGCCGTGGTCTAAGACATCATGCCTAGGACTCGCGTTACGGAATGAGCACTGGTTCGATTTCTCACGAAATTTCAAGTGTATGGGACCGGTGCTCATCCAACATCATGATGAATTTGGAAAGCTACGATAGGTAGCAAAATCCAGGTATAACGACTGGGGGATCATCGTGCTAACCACACGATACTTCCATTCTGGTCGGATGATCGTTCACCTCTGCTGAGATGTTAAGAATTTATCGTTTTTCATTCGTAATTTGTTATTTGGAAACTTTGACAAATTGTGTGAGATTTTCTCGAGTTACTAAGGTGATTCCACATCCCCCATACTCTCCTGATCTTGCGCCATCAGTATGTCACCTTTTCCGCTTTCTATCCAACAATTTTCAAGAGAACTCCTTTGATAACGAAGATGATTTACAAACTTGGCTTGACGACTTCTTTAACTCCAAACCAGCAGATTTCTTCAGATGCGGAATCGAAAAACTACTCCAGCAACGCAGAGACTCAACTATAAAATTATTCTCAGAAGGTTCTAGAAATGTCGCTCCACATTCCCAGCTGCATTGGCACTGCAAAGTTTGCAAGTACAGTATATTCACACGAGAGGCAGCATCATCAGTCTTGTACGCGGACGAGCTGGCTCCTGTTGCTGTGGAACGAGTGCTGTATGTCTGTCAGTCTGTCGTCACGGGCCATGTTCCCACCCCGATCCGGCTAAGGGAGGATTACCCCCGTGACAGCAGGATTTCACGCAGTTTATATCCTTTCAGTCTCTGCCTCACCTACGTACAATCCTGGACCACATCTCCTTGAGATTCATTACAAACGACCACATTCCTCTCTCCGCGCAACAGTGCAACAAAGTAAAGGAACAGTAAATTGCGTACTTGTGGTTCCTATAAGCTAGTTCAACAAAATCGGAAGAAATTATAAATAATTTTATTTCAAAATATAGTGAAACCTCTCTGAAAGGCCACCCTGTTAAGAGACCAGCTTTTCCTAGAACAGCTGTAAAAACCTATAAATATTAAATAAGAAAAGCCTGAAATCCCATAAGAGCAACGGTCTCCTACAGGAGTGTAGGGTGAGCTGAAGGTGTACTACACTTGGGGAGCCAGTCCAAGAGATATTATATATCTTAAACTTAAACTGAGAGGATTCGATCAGACATCGGGATGGGAATCCGGTGTGGCTTAGTGGATAGAGCATCAGCACGTAGAGCTGAAAACTCGAGTTCAAGTCCCGGTACCGGAGAGAATTTTTCTCCCTTCCACTCATCTTTCATCAGTCCAAGAGAGCTTACACTTACTTACTTACTTACTTACTTTTAAAGAACCCGGAGGTTCATTGCCGCCCTCACATAAGCCCGCCATTGGTTCCTTTCCTGAGCAAGATCAATCCATTCTCTATCATCATATCCCACCTCCCTCAAATCAATTTTAATATTATCTTCCCATCTACGTCTCGGCCTCCCTAAAGGTCTTTTTCGCTCCGGCCTCCCAACTAACACTCTATATGCATTTCTGGATTCACCCATACGTGCTACATGCCCTGCCCATCTCAAACGTCTGGATATTATGTTCCTAATTATGTCAGGTGAAGAATACAATGTGTCCAGTTCTGTGTTGTGTAACTTTCTCCATTCTCCTGTAACTTCATCCCTTTTAGCCCCAAATATTTTCCTAAGCATCTTATTCTCAAACACCCTTAACCTATGTTCCTCTTTCAAAGTGGGAGTCCAAGTTTCACAACCATAAAGAACAACCGGTAATATAACTGTTTTATAAATTCTAACTTTCAGATTTTTGGACAGCAGAGTGGATGATAAAAGCTTCTCAACCGAATAATAACAGGCATTTCCCATATTTATTCTGTGTTTAATTTCCTCCCGAGTATCATTTATATTTGTTACTTCAAATAAGCCTCGGGCTTACACTATACTTACAAACTAAACACACAAACAAACTATATAAGCAAAACACGAAAAACTATACAGACTAAACACATAAATTATACAAACTAAACACCCACAAAAATCTATACAAACTGAACATATAAATTATAGTCTGAACACACAACTATCCACACTAAACACACAACAAGTTTTACAATTATACAGTCTTAAGTCACACACAAACTAAACACACAAAAACCTATGCACATTTAACACATAAATTATAGTCTTAACACAGAAGAGCTATACTTGCTTACTTACAAATGGCTTTTAAGGAACCCGAAGGCTCATTGCCGCCCTCACATAAGCCCGCCATCGGTCCCTATCCTGTGCAAGACCAATCCAGTCTCTATTATCATAACCCACCTCCTTCAAATCCATTTTAATACCATCCTCCCATCTACGTCTCGGCCTCCCCAAAGGTCTTTTTCCCTCCGGTCTCACAACTAACACTCTATATGCATTTCTTGATTCGCCCATACGTGCTACATGCCCTGCCCATCTCAAACGTCTGGATTTAATGTTCCTAATTATGTCAGGTGAAGAATACAATGCGTGCAGTTCTGCGTTGTGTAACTTTCTCCATTCTCCTGTAACTTCATCCCGCTTAGCCCCAAATATTTTCCTAAGTACCTTATTCTCAAACACCCTTAATCTATGTTCCTCTCTCAGAGTGAGAGTCCAAGTTTCACAACCATACAGAACAACCGGTAATAGAACTGTTTTATAAATTCTAAATTTCACATTTTTTGACAGCAGACTAGATGATAAAAGCTTCTCAACCGAATAATAACACGCATTTCCCATATTTATTCTGCGTTTAATTTCCTCCCGAGTGTCATTTATATTTGTTACTGTTGCTCCAAGATATTTGAATTTTTCCACCCCTTCGAAGGATAAATCTCCAATTTTTATATTTCCATTTCGTACAATATTCTGGTCAAGAGACATAATCATATACTTTGTCTTTTCGGGATTTACTTCCAAACCGATCGCTTTACTTGCTTCAAGTAAAATTCCCGTGTTTTCCCTAATCGTTTGTGGATTTTCTCCTAACATATTCACGTCATCCGCATAGACAAGAAGCTGATGTAACCCGTTCAATTCCAAACCCTTCCTGTTATCCTATAGGCCTACAAACTGCTCGCATAAATTATACAGTCTAAAAACACAAACTATCTAATCTAAAAAAACCATGCAATTAAACACAAAAATTATACTAACTAAATGCATAAACTATACCAACTAAACGCGGACTCAAACTATTCAAACTAACGCACACAAAAAGAACTATGTATACGCAATACAAAACTATACACAGTTTACATAGTGTTCGTAATTCCTTCCAGTCTTTTCCATGCCTGCTTGTCTCTCGCTGTTCTTGTCCACTGCGCTTCATGCTTTTTCATTTGGTGTATTATTTATAATTGTACATTAAATGTAATAAATACTGCAAAGCCTTAAAATCCCGATATTCAATTTGAAACACCCGGTACTTTTTTGTGCTTATTATGATCAATTTGCTTTGCAAATCTGCAGGGTTATTTCACTTCCACCCTGTATATTGAAAAGGGAAGGAGAGAATAGGTAGCCTTGTCACACTTTTTGATTTGTAAGGGCGGACTTTTAACTTTTAACATTGCCTTTATCAGTACTAATACTAGTACAATCATAAAATTGTTGAATGGCACGAATTGGATGACAGAGATACCCACTATTTCTTAGAATGGATGATAGTTCACTTCTAAGTTCTCTATAATGGCTTTAAAACAGAATTTTATAGTATGGAAAACTCAAGCAATTTCCTTCACACGGTTCAAACGATTCCTAATCTTGTGATATCTACAAAGTGTTTTTAACCAGCCTGTTTCCTTTATAAAAGTAATTAGCTGGTTCATTGCCATCTAATTTAATTTCAAAATAAGATCTTAAACATAGTGATAGATCAAAAATAGACAATAACTTATCTCATAGCCTTCATCTAACACAAAGATTGTCTACAGACGACTACTCGAAGCTTCGAACTCTACTGCATTTTTCTAGATAATTAATCTTGCCGTGAAAGTTCTATTAAGGACTTGAAAGTTAGTAATTAGATCTCCTCACATCACGTAACTTTCAATATACCTCATTAAACAAATACTGTCACATCGTCAGTCTTTCCAACTTCATGTTTTCAATGATTACAAGAAGGAAAATGTTAGACGAGAAAGATAATTAATAATGTAGGCACCGGATTTGTTTAAGATCAACAATGAGAAGAAAATTACGTAACATCAGGACACTATAAACATCCGATTAAGCAACTGCAATGTTCAAAGTATATCTAATTATCAGTTATATTGTACGTTATATACTGACATAGTACAAGAAGTGTCGTATAAAAGTACACTATACCCTTTTCATGCGATTCAGTTCATGGCGAGAGTAGCTATTTAACCGCCCAGAACAACACGAACCATTCACGCTTAAGCAACGTTACCTAGCTATAATGTATGTATATATTTATTCCCACTGCAAACGGGTATATACCCGGTGACAGTAGTAACTAATTACACTTAATAATGACAATTAATAATAAACACAATAATACTACTAATAATAATTAATATTAATAATAATTAATGATAATAATAATATAATAATAAGTTATTTATTTACTAATATTTAATGTGCTGTACAACAGCCTGGGGCCAATAACAGTTCGGCACAAGATAAAGTTAGCACAAGATTTACAGTGTACAAGGAATAACAAAAGTGAATACAAATAATTACGAAAATAACATACCAATATAATTAAACAATAATGACAAAATGAATAGATAACAAAAACCAATGCATACAAATAATTATTAAAATAATAATAATAATAATAATAATAATAATAATAATAATAATTTTTATTTATTTATTTATAATATTATTTATAATATTATTAATGTGCGAAACAACAGCACAAGGCCAATTACAGTTTAGCACAAGATACAAACAAAACAACAAATGATGATGAGAATGAATGATAGAAATGGCAGTGAGATGAAATACAATCAATATAATAGTCTACATTAATCAATTGACCAAATGCAACAAAATAAATAGCACAAATAATAATTATTAAAATTAGTTCAGTGAGATAATTAAAATAATGGCAATTGAATAGAGTGAATTACAAATGTATTAATGAAAGCAATTAAATGAAGACTGGAATAATATAAGTAATATTGTAAAGATATGAATTGACAAGAATAGTATAACACATATCTTGACAAAGGCATAAATTAATAAAACTGACATAAAAACTCAAAAGATGTACTACACATTAAATGGATCCAAGTTCAATCCATGCAAATTAGCATATTTAATACATCTGCAGACCGGAGACAGAGATTTAGAATTCCTATTATAAAACATTTTATGAAATCTTAAACCCTTAGCAGGAATATGAAGACTGATATTGCTTATGATGATAATAATAATAATAATAATAATAATAATAATAATAATAATAATAATAATAATAATAATAATAGGGAGCAACCTTAATTAAATGAAGCACGATCACTTAAAATAACATTTAAAGTAAATCTAATTAGTATATTAATCCTAAGTTCGAACTAAAACCCACGAGTATGATATGTTCATACCTGCACAAGTACCTTTCAGCACTACACTCATTTCGCCGACAACCCACTCACTGCACTGGAACAACGACACATTTCACTGATTATATCTTGATTTCACTAACACTTCAAAAATATTTCACTGTTCAAATATTTTTACAACCACTATAAATTATAAAAGTTCACTGACACAAACACACTTCTTCACTGATACAACACTTCAAATAACAAAATATCAATTACACCATTTAAAATATAGTGTGTATAATATACTACTGTCTATTAGTAAAGTTCTTCAGCCTATTTTTAATTACATTTTTTATTATTGGTAAAGTCTTTAGTAAGTCTGCAGTTAAAGCATTCCAGTCCCTGATAGTACGATTGAGAAAAGAAAACTTTCCAGAAAAGAAAAGAAGATGTTAAAACTCAGTCACTGTTAGTTCTGGTAAGTTAAATACAGGTATTACATGTACCCAGACAAAATATTGTAGCCACGAAGAAAATGAGACGTATGAACGAAGTCGCGTGAAAAGCATTATAAAATTAATGCTTCAATTCGTCCAGTATACCGGATGAAAAAGTGAGCTATTCATGAAACGATAGTGATGAAGTTTTTTTTTTTTTTTCAGGTTTAATTTAGTGAAAACTTAATTTCCTCCAATTTCCTGAAGTAAAGGCAATGTAATAATGGAGTTCGTGTAACAATGCAATTGTGGAACCTAGTGTTGTTGTTTTTGTTGTTGTTATTATTATTATTATTATTATTATTATTATTATTTTTATTATTATTATTATTATTATTATTATTATTATTATTATTATTATTATTGCATCATTAATTACTGTACGTAAAGTAATAATAATTTATTTGAATACAACACAACATCAATCATAGCCTTTCGTTATTTCTTATGTAATTGCAATTCAGTTTAGAAGTGAGAAAGTAAAAAAATGCGCATTAGGAGTACCTACGCTAGCAAAAAAGATTGAATACCATTGCTCTATATGGATAACAATTAACCCAGATAAGCCCAAAAATTTTTTGTGATAAAAATACAGTATTACATTAGTCACTCTCAAAAATCGGTTAAATGATGTTGAAATAAACTGAAACAAGGAACGTATATTTTCTAAAGCTAACAAATACTACCAACATTATCGCACAACTTATAAAATGTCCCTAACACCAACAATGACATAATATCCGAAGGCACTGCAACTGTCCTTAAAAAAGGACGGTGGGAAAATCTGGGTTAAACTACCTCTTCATTCATTTCTTGCCTTCCACTAAGCATATCATCGTTTATATTACCTTGTCGCGTGTCTTCATAGGTCATACTATAGCAATTCGTAATTTCCTGATTTTTGTTGTCTGTCCCTATTGAATATGATTCCTCGGTGGATACGATAGAAGCTCGAAAATTTCTCAGAAGTGTGAAATATAACAAGCTTTACAGAAAGTGATATAAGCTATGTATTGTATGTCATTCTAAAGGGATTGAAATTAAAATCTATGAACCTTCAACCTACAGACTGAAATCTAATCTTCGAATAAAGAGAAATAACCTGTTGGAAATATGGAGAAACGCTTCAAAGCCATCGCTTTCCACTTTAATATTCAAACAAAATTTATACTACTTACCGTATACAAATTTAATTAAAGTCTGTGTAATCAAATGATATTAGAGAACACACAAGGACCGACTCTTTTATAAGCTTGCCTCAATTTGTAAACGAAGCATTTTACTGGAAGATTTAATTTACGTCAAGGTTCGAGTTGTAAACTCTCGTAAACATTTCATAACGACACGAATGTGTCCTTAAGATTAAATCAAATTCATTCGAATTTATGAAAGGCGGAAAGATTGAAAGACGTGCTATAGCATCTTGGTTATTATAGATTAATGTTCCGAGAACAGCTTTACAACTGAAGAACGTAGATTGTGAATCGAATTTACTACGAAAAAAACTATACTTCTATTTACTGAACGAAACTTCTTTCATTCATAAACATAAGGTTTATTCAACAACTCATTTTTCCCCAAAAGGAATACAATCTTAATCTCTCTCCCGTTCCCTATGTGTTTCTCACCTCATTCCTGTCTCCTTTTAGTCCATCAACCTGTCAGTCCCACTGCAGCTCCTCTCGTCTTGTTCCTTCCATTTGTCTTTCTCGTCACTTGTCTTTCTGCTGCACATCTTTCTCTTCCATTTTTCTGTTTCTCCCACATGTTTGTCAATGCTGCTTGTCTGTCTCTTATGCCTATCTGTCTCTCCCACCTGTCTGTCTTTACCGCCTGTCTATCTGTTCCACTCTTACACCTGTCTGTCTCTTCCACCTGTCTCTTCTACCTGCCTGTCTCTTCCACCTGCCTGTCTTCCATCTGTCTGTTATACCTGTCTGTCTCTTCCACCTGTCTCTCTTACACCTGTCTGTTACACCTGTATGTCTCTTCCACCTGTCTGTTACACCTGTCTGTCTCTTCCACCTGTCTGTCTTCCGCATGTCTGTCTCTTTCATCTGTCTGTCTCTTTCATCTGTCTGTCTCTTACACCTGTCTGTCTCTTAAACCTGTCTGTTACACCTGTATGTCTTCTTTCACCTGTCTGTCTCCTACACCTGCCTGTCTCCTTCACCTGTCTCTTCCACCTGTCTGACTCTTACACCTATCTGTCTCTTCCACCTGTCTGTCTCTTCCGCCTGTCTGTCCCTGCAACCTGTCTGAAACTTCCGCCTGCCTATCTCTACTACCTATCTGTCTTTGCCAACTGTCTGTCTCTGCCTTTTATCTGTCTCTACCGCCTATCTGTCTTTTATGTCTGTCTTACTCTCCCACCTATCTGTCTCTACCGCCTGTCTATCTCTTATGTCTGTCTTACTCTCCCACCTGTCTGTCTCTCCCACCTGTCTGTCTCTCCCGCCTGTCTCTCTCCCGCCTGTCTCTCTCCCGCCTGTCTCTCTCCCGCCTGTCTGTCTCTGTCATCTGTCTGTCTCTTTCGCCTGTCTGTCTCTTCCACCTGTGTAGCTCCTAACTACCGTTACCTAACCTAACCTAACCTAGGGTGAAAACACAGTTTATTATGCGTAATTTCCTAAATTTACTAAATTAAGTGTTCAATATATGTTTCATTGTTGGCTAGACAGTAATACAATCTATTTCGGAACTCCTCTATATAACTTTGCCATAGTATCAAAACCATACATAAATAACATAAATCCAAAGTTCGGCGTTTTTTATCCTCTATCATGTTTTAAATTTTTATGCTCGACCATGCCGAAATGTAGTAATTATACACCTGGTAGCAGTACTTTAATGCATGTCATTAAAGTACACCTATTCATTAAAGTTCTGGTTTTCGATTATTCTCGGATATGCAATCGAAAGATAACTAGGGAAACGTCACGGAGGCTGGAAATCCAATACTGTCGCAGAAGGTTATGTTCTGTTACTATAATAATTAACGTTAATTGTAAATAATATTCAAATAAATTCAATTTGTCATCTCGTTTTTCAATTCTAAATCAATTTCCAGGTTATACCAGAATTAGTTCATGTTATTCTCTACATCAAAGTCAATGACATTATTGTTCCTCGGAAAAAATCAATACTTTCGTGTCTGCGCACATCTCACACGAGCTATACACAAGGTCACTTCCGATCTTGAGTCAGAAATAAAATGATACTTCTGAATAATTTCAAGTTAGAAATATGGTCGAGGATATGTACTACGTACGCTTGCGCTCATTTCATAAACAAACATACTTGCGTCTTAATTACTATCATTATAGGCTCGTTGCATAATGTACTATTAAAGAACAGGTTTATAATACACAACCATAATATTCCTTAATATTAGTTTGTGTTACTACCTCAAATAACCTGTAATCGACAATAGGCTTTGAAGTTTTATTCTCTTCAGCCCTAATCAACAATAACAACAATACAGGTTGCCAGACAATGGACAGAAAACACAAAATGTGAGACTAATGAGATGAATAAACAATTGAATGTTCTTTCAAAGCTTATAAGAATAAAGAGGTGTCATTAGTATATACAGTATTACAGTATATAAAACTCCTGAGGTGTTCTGTACACCATTTTAAAGTATGTACCAATAGTGAAGAAACTTTGAAACTTCCTGTAGCGTGTGTGACATAATGCTCTACCTGAGTCTTACTATCTTGTTTCTTGAGTAAGGAATGGAACAACCAAACAATAAACTGACATTTCACACAGTCCCCAGGCTTGCTTGATCCAACAAGTTGTAAATTCTCAGATAGAATTTTTTGTTGCAAAAACATTCCGAAGGTTCCGACTTCTATCTTTATTTGTCTTAACACTTTTATTTTCTCTCCTGCAACCCGTGTTTTCCAAATCTATGATTGATATAAAGGCTTATTTTTATTTCTTACCAGACCAGAGGCTATGCCAAAAATCTATATACTGGTAGCTTTCATTTGTTTGCTGTCGTTCTTGTAGAAAACCCTCTACAGACGATTCAGAAATTTTAGTTCAAAATGTATAATATCCCAAAAACAGTTTCCACATTATAATTTCTATTGAAATATGTATCGTATTTATAACTCTAATAGAACGAAAGTTCTCTCGGGGTTCTTTTTAAATGGACCGATTTATATTGTATTCTGCACATACATCGCATGCAAAATTAATTCATAACTTCCCAAGTTGAATAATTTTAGATGTCCAGAGGCCACGATTTCGAGGAAAACCAAGTCAATTTAGTTTTCGATGAGGAAGTCCAAACCACTGCTAATTGAATTGTATGTTTCACGCTCGCCCCCACTTTTAAATTTCATAGGGCTTCAGACAAATCGTTTTAAAGAGGATGATAAACCCTAACCTTTTGCCAAAAAGATAATAATAATTCGTTCTATACGTTTCTGAGATAATCAGGCAATAAGCGAGTTTACTTGCTAATTCGAGATTTCGCTCGGGCGTGGATTCGATTCCTGCTTGGGCTAAATGCCTGGTTGGGTTTTCCGAGGTTTTCCACAACTGTAAGGCGAATGTCGGGTAACCTATGGCAAATCTTCGATTCATTTCGCCAAATGCCATCTTCCTATCACTAGTACACCGACGCTAAATAAGGCAGTAAGAACATACAGTAAAGTGTCGTTATAACGAACGACAATATAACGAAATATTCAGTATTACGAAATTAATTTGTCTCCTGTTTTTCCCATACAATTTAATGTTAAAATATGTCCATTTAATAAATTTAGTTTTTACGGAAAAAAAAAAGTTTAACAAAATAAAAATTTTCCTCTCTCGCCGAACAAAAATTCTACTTTTTATATACAATATTTGAAATATAGGGTACAATTCATTAGGAATTAGGCCCTACGTAGTACATATAATATTATAATACCTAATATTGCAATTGCATAGTGGACATGTGGTTATTAAATATGTAGCTAATGTATTATATCTATTATGAGGGTATTTCACAACACTTTCCTTTTCGTGAAACAAAAATCCTATTACTGCTCGCAATAAACACCATTTCAACAGTTCACCACAGCTCCGCCATCAGTCGGAATGACTTGCAACTCGGTACACACGCGATAGAAACAGATTTCAAACCCTCAAAAGTCTATCTATCTTTGTTAATGGCTGAGAAATAACAATTCGGAGCAAGATTAATCCAGTCTCTACCATCATAACCAATCTCCCTCAAATCCATTTTTGTATTATCCTCCCATCTACGTCCCGGACTTCACAAAGGTATCTTTCCTCCGGCCACCCAACTAACACTTTATATGCATTTCTTGATTCGCCCATACGTGCTACATATCCTGCCCATCTCAAATGACTGGATTTAATATTCCTAATTACGTTAAGTGAAAAATACAATTAGTGCAGTTCTGCGTTGTGTAACTTTCTCCATTCTCCTGTAACTTCATCCCTCTTAGTCCCAAATATTTTCCTAAGCACCTTATTCTCTCTAACACCTTTAACCTATATTCCTCTCTCAAAGTGAAAGTCCAAGTTTCACAACCATACAGAACAACCGATGATATAAGTGTTTTATAAATTCTAATTTTCATGTTTTTTAAGAACAGACTGGATGACAAAAGCTTCTCAACCGAATAATAACAGGCATTTCTCATATTTATTCTGCCTTTAATTTCCTCCCGAGTGTAATTTATATTTGTTACTGTTGCTCCAAGTTATTTGAACTTTTCCACCTTTTCAATTTTTATATTTCCATTTCGTACTATGTTCTGGCCACGAGACGTAACATATACTTCATCTTTTCGGGATTTACTTCCAAATCTATCCCTTTACTTGCTTCAAGTAAAATTCCCGTGTTTTCTCTAATAGTTTTTGGATTTTCTCCAAACATATTCACGTCATCCGCCTAGAGAAGCAGCTGATGTAACCCTTTACGTCTTCCTAAAAACTTATTATTTTCAAATACAATGAAAGTACAGTTTTTTTATTTTATTTAAGGATATTTTCCAGACCTACAACCTAAATATAGCTTTTTATCTTATTTAAGTATATTTTCCAGACCTACATCCAAAATAAATGCAATTTATAGCGTAAGCAAAGGTAAATGAATGAGCGTGCTTTTTTATTTCTTTAGAAAAATGAAATATTTGAATATAATTAAATTTCACTATAACGAAGTCATTTCAGAAGTCTTTAGGATTTCGTAATACCGGTATTTTACTTTGTTGATACAGCGTCGTTAATCGACTAACAAACTACCTTCACTATTACTATCACCGCTGCTGCTGCCGCCATTCCTATTGCCACTTTCTCTACAACTATTATTATACTATTACTACCCGTACTGTTATTACAATTTATGTAATATGATAAAGATTCATAATGTTTCTACCAAGTGCTTGCATTAAAATAAATGCTAGACTTCCGGGGCCATATTCATATACATTCTTAGCGCGGGCTTCCGGTGGATGATCAGCGAACTAACGTTTTTCGTATTCATAAACCAGTGTTAGCGATATGATATGATATATGATATGATATGATATATGATGTATGATATGATGTAATATATATGATATGATATATTATATGATATGATATGATATGATATGATATGATATGATATGATATGATATGATATATGATATGATATGATATGATATGATATGATATGATATGATATGTAATATGATATATATGATATATAATATGATATATGATGTGATATATGATATATGAGATATGATATGATGTGATATGATATGACATGATATGATATGATATGATATGTGATATGATATATATGATATATAATATGATATGATATGATGTGATATATGATATGAGATATGATATGATGTGATATATGATATGAGATATGATATGATGTGATATGATATGATATGATATATGATATGATACGATATATGATATGATGTGATAGATATGATATGATATGATATGATATGATATATGATATGATATGATATATGATGATATGATATATGATATGATATGATATGATATGATATGATATGATTCCTGTACAAGTAACCACTCGATAGCCGGGGCTAGTTTAGCACGCCCGTAGCGCGGGCTAGCGAAATGTCTATGCATAGCACCCCAGGTGATTAGATGATTAAGTTGATTTCCTTTCCAGGTTGAGAAATCTGTATTCATCTTTATCCATAATAATCTTACATGCTACAGAATAACGTGGCAGAATTTCTCGACAGGGTTTTAGTCTAGAAGGAAATCATAAGAATTCGTTTCTCGTTAAACCGTGTTGATTGGAAATTGAGTCACGTACTGTTACTATGGGAACGCAACACACTTGCAGGAAACAAAATAATGGGTTTAAGAGGAGGCTTCCATTGTAAATGTAGAGAGTGTAAAAATTCAGAAGCTAAAGCTTGATGCAATTAACTCAGACTCGAAAGTTACGCTAGTTGCTGTATTAGTCCCTTCAGATGAAACGTGAAATCGTTAGGACTAAAATTTAAAAAACGTAACTTTTAATTGCAATACTTAACAATGTCAAAGTGAGTGGCCTTTCAGCTTCATGTTTTAAATAGCTGAAAAAACGTCAATTGAAATTAAACATGTTGTCTGGTTGGGTAATGAAAATATTGTGGTGGACAAAACATAACATTTTTCACACTGCACACACTTATGTCTTGTTTGTTTAAATTTTCATGATTTAAATTACCTCGTGGCTTGTATGTTTATATACAGTACATACTTTTTTATTTTTTTATGAAGAGTTATTTATTCAGAACTGCTACACTATTAAGCGTTCAGCCCTATCGGCGAAATATTGAATTAAAACCTTACGTCATACTTCACAATCGCAGAGCGCATGTAACATCAGAAATGCCAACCTGCGAGAGATGGAAGTTTATTTTGGGATATTCTTTGTAATAATAATAATAATAATAATAATAATATTTATTTATTTATTTATTTATTTATTTATTTATTTATTTATTTATTTATATTTGTGTGCTGACCAATTATAGCCCAGCACATTCGTAGGCCTACTATAAAAATAAATAATGCAAATTTTATTAGAATGTTAAAAGCTTAAATACAGATAATATTAATAGTGATAAAAATGATAAATATAGTGTTAAAGCTTAAATACAGATATAATATTAATAAGATTAAAATGATCAGTGTTGAATTAATAAAGAATCATGAAGAAATATACAGACACATAAAATGATAACATTTACAGATTATATAATGCAGACTAACAGCTTGCGAGATGAGATTCATGCGCCGAACAGCTGGCTACACTAAATGGAATCGAAAGAAAAATGAAGATATCCTTCAAGAACTTAATGTGTCATCAATACTGGACTATATCTCCAGATATCAGTTAAACTGGAAGGAACACGTCTCGAGAATGGTTTCATCCAGGATCCCTAAGGCAATAATGAAGTATCGTCCAAATGGGAAACGGTCACTTGGTCGACCTATGAAGAGATGGCAAGAAAATCGCTTTTTCAGGCCGTAACAGTTCTTTTGGGACTAGTATTTGACAGGATGATGATAATGCAATTAAATCATTTATATTTAGTCACTACTATACATTAAATGGATCGAAATTACAACAAAGCATATTGGCAATTTTATGCATGTAGAGCCCGTTCAAAGAGATTTAGAATTTCTCGTATAGAAAATATTGTGAACTCTAAATTCTTTAGTAGGAATACGAAAGCTGACATTATTTGATAGATTCACAGATAATATCACCTTTGATAATGATAATGAGTAATAATAATAATAATAATAATAATAATAATAATAATATTGCTAGACTACAGACACACACACATATATATTTTATATATTGTATTTCCTTAAATATTTGAATTATGAAGAAGTGTGTTATAATGTTTCTACTCTAGTTTTTAAATAATTTTTATCATTATATTGACATTTGGCACTATATTAACAGTAATATTATATTCTAGCATCTATTTCCATTATGTATTTTCTTTCTTTCGTTTGTGTTGTTTGTTTTGTTGTTTTTTCTCCTATTATGTATTTTGTGTATATATCTATGTAAGCCACCTGTAATTGGAAGCCTGCTTCTGTTGGTGGTGGATTTAAAATATATACGAACACCAGCCAGAAGAAGTACACGAGGAAAAAAGGAATATATATGAACCTTCCATCAGTTTTTACAAGGACAAATACCATCTGGAATCCATCGTCATTACGGGACTAATGATAGGAGCCCGTGGGACCATATCCCGGTTCCTAGTCGACTTCTGTAAATCTTTTGGCCTGCATAAAAGTATTTTAAGAGATCTAACAATTGCAGCACTCAAAGGCTCAATAGCTATTTTCAGGCATCATACATATGGACCATCACTAATTCGCATCTCCTTGACGTTACTTCGTTTAACATCATGTGTTTCAATATTATTCAAATTGTTTATTTTTCACTCTAACAACAATTTATCACTAAGCCTCAAGGCTTTTACTCCATTGTACCATGGTACTCTTTGTCGATGGCAACCTGTAGTGGTTACAGGAATAAATTAAATTATATATATATATATATATATATATATATATATATATATATATATACATCACTCTAGCACCCCTAGAAAGAATACATGCTCTTGCTCAGGGAGCATTCCGCAAAATTTTAAAATAAATATTTAATTAACAAAAAATATAAAGAGGAAAGGAAAAACACATATATTACAGTAATTGAAACTTTACATTGCCTCCCTAAACAATAATTTTAATTGACTTTTTAATAAGGAGCATTAGTAAATTGAATGTTTGATAATTTAGCTGTTACTTTGTTATAAAGCCTTGCACCGGAGTTGTTACTGTGATTATTGTAAGCTGTCAAGCATATTATGTTGTCTGACTTTTTAGCTTTATATTTATGTGGATACAATTCAGATATATGACGGTTTTTATAAACGAAATTCAATAAGACATTGTTATAAATTTGATGGATATCAAATAATTTAAATTCAGTACGTATATAACGATTCTGAAGGATAATCAAGAGGTTTATTAAGACATATTTTGATTATTCTTTTCTGTAGCAGTGTTACTGACATGAGCGAGGTACAAAAGCACTACCCCAGCCTACAATACCATATTGTAATATAGCTTGTACTAATGCGAGGTAAATCACTCGTAAAGTATGGATAAATAACGAGATAAATTGAGACTCTACTCTATTTCAGATCGTCTGTACATTTTAAAGAAATACTGTTTTAAACATTTGGATTATAACTGATTTTTTAATACTAAGTGTATTTAAGTTAGCTCTGTTTCCAGCTTTTAAAAATAAAGATGATCTGGTACAATATTATGTTCGTCGGATATTCAGCCACATACTGTACTAGTGAAGAGTAGAAGATATGAATACAGTTCTCTTCCCCCTCTTTCGCTCCATTACTCTTATCTGCAACAGCACTCATTACAGAAAATATATGTTGCATAAATTTATCTACCGTTTCGGAAACCAGAATTGACTGATGTCTATAGGTTCAAACGTCACACCGAATGGTATAGCTGTCAGCTAAATTTTATTTATGTTTCATCTTTCTCGCTTCTCTCAAATACTCGTAAACTTAGAAAAGTGGTTTATGTCAGATTTATGTCCCATTTGAATGCAATATTCTTTCGATAAAACGGCCACAAGCAAATAATGTGGACTGAACCACTTTGACGGTGTCCTTTATCGTACTATAAATTACTGTTTAATTTGCATATGAAGTATCTCGACATTATTAATTTTATTATTATTATTATTGTTATTATTATTATTATTATTATTATTATTGTTGCTGTTGCTGTTATTACTATTATTATTATTACTATTATTATTATCAGGGAACGGATTTATATGGACTAAAAATATATGAAATATGTAAATATATATGTAGTTATTTTTACCAAAATATGGAATTAAATATGGATTTTTACCAAAATATGGAATTAAATATGGACTTAAAATTATAAAAAAATGACTATGTACGTTAAATATTGGTACATTTTAATCAAACTAAACAAAAAATATAATGGACGTACCTTATCTTCCAATGTAGTTTCAACAAAACACAATTTTTATTGTCTGTTACCATAACAATAGGTTACAAACATTTCTTTCAAGTGCTTAAAAGTGAATCTTCTTCTATTGCCTCTGAGGATAGATTTATACTGACTAAAAGAGCGTTCGACGTCACAAGAAGTAACTGGTACATAATTCAATTTCACAATGTCTGCTGGGGATAAGTCCAAGTTAATCTTCACTGTTGATTCACCACTCATCACAGCAACAACCTTTTGTAGTTCTTCATATCCAGGGTTTTTTGAAAGTACAGTGTCCACCTTAGCTCTTACTGCATCTGCAACTTTACCTCTACCACGATTCAGTTGTTCCACAGTACTATTTATAATTTCAAAACTTTCAGATAGTAAAAGGTGCCTATTTTGGAGACTTTTGAGCGTTTTTATGATGCATGAAAATGTATGCTGAATGTGAGCTAAGTCATTCTTCACACTTATGTCACAGGTAACTGTTTTCGCAGTATCAATTGAGACTGCATCTTCAGAGTCCAATGCAAGGAGAACATTGTTAATAGAGTCTATATGTTCGGCATAATATTCAACTGCTTCTAGCCATGTACCCCATCTAGTTAAAATTGGCTTTGGTGGCAATGGAATTTCAGGGTACATTTCTTTCAACACGTTAACTCTACTGGGAGCTTTGAGAAATACTTTTTTCACTGATGAAATCAACAAATCTACTTTAGGGAAATTGTCTCTGACCACTTCTGCCACACGATGAAATGCATGCGCCACACAAGTAAAATGAGTCAATTTAGGATATACAACAGATAATGCTTGTCCAGCTTTGACCATATAAGGGGCAGCATCGCTAATAAAGAATAACACATTATCGTACATAATACCCTTTGGCCACAGGATACCCATAGCTTCGTTGAACAGTTTAACTATAGTTTTGTTATTGCACTTTTCTAGAACATCACAATGTAAAAGAATTCGTTCAGAATATTGTTCACTTAACAAACCGATAACTACATTACCAACAAGTCTACCTTCTTTGTCGGGAGTCTCATCAATGGAAACCCAAATTGAACTATCTTTAATTTCATCTCTTATCTTCTGTATTGTCTCATCGTAGATGGATGGAGCATACGTCTTCCTAAGTGTTGACTCATCCGGGATTGTATGTTGAGTATATTTTTCAAGGAATTCCCTGAAGACCTTATTCTTTAGTTTGTAGAGAGGAATATCAGCAGAGATGAGAGAACGGCACAGGTCGATGTTAAACTCAGATCTTACATTCGATGTTGTTGGTTGTGTTAAAAACAATTGTCTCTGCTTGGAATTTAGTTGTTTGTTGGCCTGATGTTTACTAGTTGTAATGTGTTGTTGCACCAGGAACTTTTGTGTAGATGATACTGCACACTGACACAAATTACAAAATAATATTTTATTGTCAGTTGATAAACCATCTTCTTTAAATTCTGAAATGTAACTTGTTAGTTTTGATTTTAAATTGACTGAATGACGTACTTTTGGCATATTTACCGTCTTTATAGTATGATTTACAAAACTGAACCTATGTGTACTCTGACTGGCATTTAACTGTTGAGCTGCACAACTGAAGTCTGTTAAAAATTTTAAATTAAATTAATACAGTTTTGTAACTTACTTTCCCATTGTTGATAGGACTGCTAATTTTCAAATAACTCTGATGTTAAAGGGATTACTGAACATGTGTTTAAATCTCTATTGTTGAAATGTATTTTTAAAAGTTAATGGAATTTTGTTTTGTTTTATTGTTAAACCTAATATAATATGGACTGTTTTATATGAAATATGGAAAATATATGGAAATTAACGAAAATATGTACTAAACTCTAAAATATGGAAAAATATGGAAAATAAAAGTAGGATTTTTCAACCCTACACATTGTGAAACATAAAGATAATGCAAAATATAAATTATATTAGCTTTATAAGTAAATATGTATTTACATATAAATCCTTTCCCTGATTATTATTATTATCATTACCAGGGAACGGATTTATATGGACTAAAAATATATGAAATATGTAAATATATATGTAGTTATTTTTACCAAAATATGGAATTAAATATGGATTTTTACCAAAATATGGAATTAAATATGGACTTAAAATTATAAAAAAATGACTATGTACGTTAAATATTGGTACATTTTAATCAAACTAAACAAAAAATATAATGGACGTACCTTATCTTCCAATGTAGTTTCAACAAAACACAATTTTTATTGTCTGTTACCATAACAATAGGTTACAAACATTTCTTTCAAGTGCTGAAAAGTGAATCTTCTTCTATTGTCTCTGAGGATAGATTTATACTGACTAAAAGAGCGTTCGACGTCACAAGAAGTAACTGGTACATAATTCAATTTCACAATGTCTGCTGGGGATAAGTCCAAGTTAATCTTCACTGTTGATTCACCACTCATCACAGCAACAACCTTTTGTAGTTCTTCATATCCAGGGTTTTTTGAAAGTACAGTGTCCACCTTAGCTCTTACTGCATCTGCAACTTTACCTCTACCACGATTCAGTTGTTCCACAGTACTATTTATAATTTCAAAACTTTCAGATAGTGAAAGGTGCCTATTTTGGAGACTTTTGAGCGTTTTTATGATGCATGAAAATGTATGCTGAATGTGAGCTAAGTCATTCTTCACACTTATGTCACAGGTAACTGTTTTCGCAGTATCAATTGAGACTGCATCTTCAGAGTCCAATGCAAGGAGAACATTGTTAATAGAGTCTATATGTTCGGCATAATATTCAACTGCTTCTAGCCATGTACCCCATCTAGTTAAAATTGGCTTTGGTGGCAATGGAATTTCAGGGTACATTTCTTTCAACACGTTAACTCTACTGGGAGCTTTGAGAAATACTTTTTTCACTGATGAAATCAACAAATCTACTTTAGGGAAATTGTCTCTGACCACTTCTGCCACACGATGAAATGCATGCGCCACACAAGTAAAATGAGTCAATTTAGGATATACAACAGATAATGCTTGTCCAGCTTTGACCATATAAGGGGCAGCATCGCTAATAAAGAATAACACATTATCGTACATAATACCCTTTGGCCACAGGATACCCATAGCTTCGTTGAACAGTTTAACTATAGTTTTGTTATTGCACTTTTCTAGAACATCACAATGTAAAAGAATTCGTTCAGAATATTGTTCACTTAACAAACCGATAACTACATTACCAACAAGTCTACCTTCTTTGTCGGGAGTCTCATCAATGGAAACCCAAATTGAACTATCTTTAATTTCATCTCTTATCTTCTGTATTGTCTCATCGTAGATGGATGGAGCATACGTCTTCCTAAGTGTTGACTCATCCGGGATTGTATGTTGAGTATATTTTTCAAGGAATTCCCTGAAGACCTTATTCTTTAGTTTGTAGAGAGGAATATCAGCAGAGATGAGAGAACGGCACAGGTCGATGTTAAACTCAGATCTTACATTCGATGTTGTTGGTTGTGTTAAAAACAATTGTCTCTGCTTGGAATTTAGTTGTTTGTTGGCCTGATGTTTACTAGTTGTAATGTGTTGTTGCACCAGGAACTTTTGTGTAGATGATACTGCACACTGACACAAATTACAAAATAATATTTTATTGTCAGTTGATAAACCATCTTCTTTAAATTCTGAAATGTAACTTGTTAGTTTTGATTTTAAATTGACTGAATGACGTACTTTTGGCATATTTACCGTCTTTATAGTATGATTTACAAAACTGAACCTATGTGTACTCTGACTGGCATTTAACTGTTGAGCTGCACAACTGAAGTCTGTTAAAAATTTTAAATTAAATTAATACAGTTTTGTAACTTACTTTCCCATTGTTGATAGGACTGCTAATTTTCAAATAACTCTGATGTTAAAGGGATTACTGAACATGTGTTTAAATCTCTATTGTTGAAATGTATTTTTAAAAGTTAATGGAATTTTGTTTTGTTTTATTGTTAAACCTAATATAATATGGACTGTTTTATATGAAATATGGAAAATATATGGAAATTAACGAAAATATGTACTAAACTCTAAAATATGGAAAAATATGGAAAATAAAAGTAGGATTTTTCAACCCTACACATTGTGAAACATAAAGATAATGCAAAATATAAATTATATTAGCTTTATAAGTAAATATGTATTTACATATAAATCCTTTCCCTGATCATTACTACTACTACTACTACTACTACTACTACTACTACCGTTATTATTACTGTTATTATTATTACAATTACTGTTATTATTGTCACTGTTGCTGTTATTAATATTACTGTTATTATTATTATTATTATTATTATTATTATTATTATTTCTACTACTACTACTACTACTACTACTACTACTACTACTACCACCACTACTACTACCACCACTACCACTACTACTACTACTACTACTACTACTACTACTACTACTACTACTACTACTACTATTTGAAATGTGGATATGGAGAAGAATCCAACGTGTGAAGTGGACAGAAAGAATAAGAAATGAAGCTGTGTTGGAAAGGGTGGGCGAAGAAAGAATGATGCTGCAACTGATCAGGAAGAGGAAAAGGAATTGGTTGGGTCACTGGCTAAAAAAAACTACCTGCTGAAGGATGCACTGGAATGAATTGTGAACGGGAGAAGAATTCGGGGCAGAAGAAGATATCCGATGTTAGACGACATTAAGATATATGGATCATATGAGACAAAGAGAAAGGCAGAACATTGGAAAGATTGGATAATGCTGAGTTTGCAGTGAAAGAACTGCCCTTTGGCAGAACACCGAATGTGTTATTATTAGACTATTATTATTATTATTATCATTATTATTATTATTATTATTATTATTATTATTATTAAATTCGCTTGTTTACAGCTTCGATCCAATTCCGCACAAATCCAAGTCGTTTGCATGCCTTGTTGGTATGCGATCTGTTGGTTTCTAAATATTCTCAGCCAAGAGTCGTAAACTGAGTGTTGTAACTTGTCCCGATAAAATTCTCCAATGGCTGCTGCTTCTCGCATTTGAACAAGGTTTTACTGTACTAAAATGCGCCAGAGACAACAGAAACCTTTAAAAGCCCAATGAACAGTGGTAGAGAGCGGGATCAAAGAACGAGGCTCGCATGGATCAGAGTAGGCCATGGTTTAGTCTAGAGACATACATCTATATAACGAGATCTTACGAACGAGCTGAGATGCGGGGCACAGGGTGATCAGGAAAGATGCATAAATTTTGTACGGCAATATACCCATTTTATATCTGTTTCCATTTCAGAAATCTCTATCAGTACATTCATCAGAGTCTTCAGTAGTGTACTGACTATCCTTCTAGCCATGAATACAAGGTTTGCGTGTTTAAACCCGGTCGAGCCCAGAAATTTATCGACAAGATTACAAGGTTTTGTGAAAAATGGTATTTAATGAAAGTAAAAATTAAACATGAAGAAATCAAAGATATAATAATTATACAAAAACAATAGAACACAGAGAGGAAAAGAAAAGTGGTTTTTAAATACCGGTAACGCTGAAATATATTGTGAGAAAAAATCAGAATAGGTTGTATCGAAAACACAGCAGCGAATTTTATGTGTGAATGCGTCTCTGATAAAATTTCTGTTAAGGGGTTAAGTACAGCAGTAAAATTTTGTAAATAGTCAACATTTTTTTCCTCCATTACTGTATCTTGTACAAGAAGAATGATAATTACAGTCGAACTCCACAAATAGACACAGCAACGGTACGTGTGCGAGACGAGGTACGAACTCTGTCTTTCTACGGAGTACTGCGGACATTGGTAAACATAAGGACTGTACAATGTTTTTATGGCGTGCGGACCGAAACATAAATAATATTAACGTACCTACTTTTAAATAATTTATTGTAGCATATGCAAAATATATAACAAAACAACTTCGTGATTAAGTATAATACACGTGATACATTTGAAACATAAAACAAACTTCTGGAGGAAAAACTGTCTAAATGTGTCTACATTTCAAAACATCCCATTCTAAATAATTAGTTTTTTTTTTTTAAATTGAATTCAATTTAAACAAAAAAACACGTAAATTTAGATATTGAAGGGTAAGTCTTAAACCAGGCTTAATTGCATTTTAGATTTCACCTCCTACCACACCCACCCCCACTTTGAAATTTAAAATGGCACTTAAATATGAAAGAGCATTCAGTTCTTTATATACCTCATTTATTTGTTTTCGCATCTCTTCTATCGCCACCTGGCAACCAGGATTATTGTTACTGTCGGTTAGAGCTGAAGAGAATAAAGCTTGCTTACTTACTTACTTATTTATTTACTTACTTACTTACTTACTTACAAATGGCTTCTAAGGAACCCGGAGGTTCATTGCCGCCCTCACATAAGCCCGCCATTGATCCCTATCCTGAGCAAGATTAATCCAGTCTCTACCATCATATCCCACCTCCCTCAAATCCATTTTTGTATTATCCTCCCATCTACGTCTCGGCCTCCCCAAAGGTCTTTTTCCCGCCGGCCTCCCAACTAACACTCTATATGCATTTCTGGATTCGCCCATACGTGCTACATGCCCTGCCCATCTCAAACGTCTGGATTTAATGTTCCTAATTATGTCAGATGAAGAATACAATGCGTGCAGTTCTGCGTTGTGTAACTTTCTCCGTTCTCCTGTAACTTCATCCCTCTTAGTCCCAAATATTTTCCTAAGAACCTTATTCTCAAACACCCTTAATCTCTGTTTCTTTTTCAAAGTGAGAGTCCAAGTTTCACGACCATATAGAACAACTGTTTTATAAATTCCAACTTTCAGAATTTTTGACGGCAGACTAGATTACAAAAGCTTCTCAACCGAATAATAACAGGCATTTCCCATATATTCTGCGTTTAATTTCCTCCCGAGTGTCATTATAATATTATTGGTAGCTGATGTATTACATTTGTGTTGACCATTTTCAACTTAAATAAGAGAATAATAAGAGAATAAAGCTACAAAAACTTATTGAGCATTTCATGTAATTGTGTTTGTGTATTAAATTATTTTAAAATGGTTTGTACCCTTCAAGAGAGAACATAAATCATCCTTATTGATTAAATTGAGGAAATTTCACAAAATAAGCTGTGTTTTCACCCTACAATTAACTGATAATAACAAAGCTTCTTATAATCACTACAGAATGCCTCGTATTTAGAAGAATTTTGTTTTATGCCATGCATTGTTCTGATCGAAATGTCAAATTCTTGAGCGATGGCTCTGATTGATTCACCTTTTTTTAAACCGTTCCAATATTTGTAACTTCTGCTTCAACATAAGCACAATTTTCTGTTCCCTGCCATGCTACCTACCAACGTGTGCGAGTATCTGCACAGTACTGCACTGGTTAGCCCTGTGCAGCACGGAACAGGGTGCGTTGGCCTGCCTTGTATCGTGAAGTGTACGAGAGTGAGCGTCTATTTGTAGAGTTGCACTGTATAAGGAATAATGAATTAAAGAGATGACTACGGAAGAATAAATCTATATATACAGTGGCGGCTCGTGATAAAATATTATGTGTGTTCACAATTTTGTGTTCCAAAATCGAAGAGAATTTGAAATCATACGTTTAGCCTAGTATGAAATGTCATGATTCCATTGTTTCACTATCGAAAAAACCGTGTATAAATTCAAAACAACATATAATAATAATAATAATAATAATAATAATAATAATAATAATAATAATGAAACCCAGTCTTTTTATTTCCAATTTTTCCTGGTAAGCCAGTTTACCTAGTTTTTTACTGTTCAAAATTACTTGAACAGAGTTCATTGTTTACGTTTGTTAAAAATTAATACATACCATAATGCCGTTATTTACAAAAGCGTGTGTTCAGTAATATATTTTGATTCACAATACACTGATACACTGTAGCCCATAGCAGTACTGTAAACCCATTCGCATAGATTAATTACTATAAATACATGCCAGTAAATATTATTCTTAAATAATATACACCACCATAGATAGCCTACTTAAATTCATACCACTAGCACATTCAGCCAGCACGTGTTTGAAAGCCAAACTATGCTATTATGCTAACACTGATGTATAGTAATTCACAAACTGCACTCCCGTAGTAGCACTGTACACACATCCACATAAAGTAAATGTTCCGACCAACGAGTTAGAAAGAGATGCTGACACCTATAGGCTAAAATACAGACTTAAATTTCCTCCTCGAGATATAGTACATGAACGAGAGGCATCGATGCACCTGACACCTGTAGGATAGATTCACTGTTCACTTAATGCTTTGTGCTCTTGACGAGTCATAAGCGGCCAGAAAAATACAATTTTCTCGCGCGCATGCATGAAATTCCTGTAACCTTCTTGAAAAGAGCACGGCTTGTACGTGAACGGATGTTGCCAAGTTTACATAAGACGTTTATCCAAAACGCGGGAAGTTTAAAATACTCGATTCCATATTATACATCCCCACTACGTCAATACGGTATTAAATAATAAAACTAGTCGTGCATTAATGGAAACAAGGTGTTCACGTGCTCTTGTGCTTTTATTGACGCACCGCCACTTTATATATATATATATATATATATATATATATATATATATATATATATATATAATTTGAACTGGTAATGGAGATTACGGGAAAACAACTGAACGGATTTTAATAAATGACCCCTCATTTTGAAGCTTGGAACCCAAAGTTTTTCAGAAAAATAGTAATTTTTAGTGAAATGTCAATTTTCCTACATCATTTTCCTATTTTCCAAAATCCATCTGTCGTCAGTTTTGAGAAATAGGTAATGGCCCTTTCAGAATAAAACAAAACACAAACACACTACAATAAAAAAATATCACACGAAGGCTATGACCTGCAGGATTGCTAACATATTTTAAAGTTAAGATGGCTGACATAATGCCAATATATCGAGCTTCGATTGTGTAACTTTTCTGTTATTAAAAACTTCAAGACTTACTAAACAGAAGATTCTCTGGTGTGTAATTTTCTGAGTACAGCTGTCTGTGTATTGGATATTAAAAACTACAAACTTAAGAATGTTTGATGACATTATTACCAATAAAAATAAAATATTATTATAGTGAATGTCATGATGTATTTTTCACCAATTATACAGATTAATGCTTTATTGATGATATGAAGTCGAAATCTTTTGGGGTTATATAACTAGGCGTAGAGAATATCTGAAGTTAGATCTTCATTTCTATAAAGTTTACTGAGTGACGGCTATATAGTAGTCTATACAAAACTTACGTAAGATAACAATATTGTTATTAAAGTGAAATATTTTTATAGTTATTAGTCAAGTGGTATAGGTCTTTTCCATATATTTAATTGCGGTATGGTATAGATATTTAAAGCTGAAAGTTAGAATTTATAAAACAGTTATGCTACCGGTTGTTCTTTATGGTTGTGAAACTTGGATTTTCACTTTGAGAGAGGAACAGAGATTAAGGGTGTTCGAAAATAAGATTAGGAAAACATTTGGGGCTAAGAGGGATGAAGTCATAGGAGAATGGAGAAAGTTACACAACGCAGAACTACACGCATTGTATTCTTCACCTAACATAATTAGGAATATTAAATCCAGACATTTGAGATGGCAGCGCATGTAGTACGTATGGGTTAATTTAGAAATGGTATAGAATGTTAATTGGAAGATCTGAAGGGAAAAGGCCTTGAGGGAGGCAGACGTAGATGGGAGGATAATATTAAAATCGATTTGAGAAAGGTGGGATATGATGGTAGAGACTGGATTAATCTTGCTTAGGATAGGGACTTCCAAAATGTCTGGTATTCTTCATTGGAAATAAATATGAAAATTTTTAATTTGAGTTGTAATTAACTTAGTTTGTAGCATTTGCTGCACAAGCCACTAGTTAGTATAGAATCTAGAAGAATAGGAATGAAACAGTGGCGGGGGGGGAAGATATATGAGTTAATAACACAGTAAAAAAGGGAGATTTGCTACTGTTTTGTTGCTCTTTTGGCAGCTGATCAGTGGCGGCCGAAGGCCATTCTGTCAAGTTGGGCACAACCTCAATGATGAATCCTGAAAATTAAAAACATATAAAACCAATTTATGTGCACTAACCTTTCTAATTTTTGTAGATGAGCTCTATTTTTCGGTTCTTTCTGCGAGCAAAAACCTCTATAACTATTGTTGAAGTTCGGAATAGAATTTACCATCTTTCTCTCAATTGAGAGCACTGCTACCCCCAGAGGAAAGTTAAATGGAATTCTAAGTGTAATTCACAGAAATGTGCTGATTCTCACTCGTTCCTACTCACAGATCACGCAACTGCCTGCCTTCTTACTACCGCAGCACTAGACTTGGGGAAACTCGGTTGAAAACTGTAGTGTGCATTGAAGGCGGCAAAACGCCCGCCAAGATTCTCTATTGTCAGTGACAAAGCTTTTTGAGAACTGCCAACTTCATGTATTGTAATGTAAACTTTCTTTTTTGGATACGATGGAAGCATAAAAGTTTACAGGGAGCATTAACAACATAAGTGTGACAAATGAATATATATATAACTTACATACACACGTGATTTATACAATGAGTCAAGCTTCTAAATTAGTAAACTTACATTTAACGTTTTTCATGTCAAGTTTAGCTGTAAATGTCGTCTGCTATACAGCAAGTATCAACACCCCTAAAAATGGCACGCAGCTAATTGGACTGTTCCTAAACTAAAGAGGCTTGGTGGGCACGGCAAATACAGTACCCAAAGCACACGGTCTGAGGCAAAGAGCTCCGCCTTCCTACAACTCACACCTCCATCCCTTCCTCGTCCATCGCTGGGCACGAGAAGAGAGAGCCCATTTTATTACCTGTTCAGAAAACTTGGGTTTCGTAGACTACTACAGATTCTGAAAACATTAGTAGCAATGAAAATGTGAAACTCTTTAAGTTATTATTTCATAATGCAATTAAATTGTATTATAATATAGTCATAATACGATAATAAAAATCACAGGGAGGGCACGTGCCCATGTGCCCCTTAATAAAAGCCGCCCCTGCAGCTGATGCATTACATTTGTGTTGACCATTTTCAACTTAAAAAAAATAATAAAAATAAATGTATAGTTGAAATGAAATACTACGAAGGGAAGCAAGGAAGAAATCCCGTCTGGCTGAAAGCAGCCAGCTGTAATACGTTTGGTGACATCCTATACAGAGGCGGAGACAGTATGGAAATACGTACGGTCCCCAAACGACGGGAAGCAGTGAACACCACAGTACAGTAAATACCCTTCAGGCGGAATCTGCTCCGAGCAGCAATAGGTAGACTATAACTTGAGAAAAGAGAGGCAAACACAAGACGGTAATGAACTCCCTCCACGCGGCGGCGATCGCACGCCATTACGACACTGCATGAACCGCGGTTACGTTGTGGATGTTAGCCTCGTGTGTGCTGTCTCCGTAGCACGACAAAGTTATTGTACAAGAGACAGCCTGCGTCTGTCGGCTGTAATGAAACAAACACCTCTGCTCTCTGTCCACTTGAGCAGTCAGTTATAGAATCTTACTCAAACTGTAGAAGTCATTGCAAGAGACGGTGATTTCTGACAGCAACAATAAATGACGAATAGAGGAAACGTGTGTTTCACTGAACTCAGAATTACGAAATACGTAGAACTGTAAGTACCGTAAGTATGGTTGGATTGAAGACGTGTACAGGTACTCACCTTAATATTCGGTCAGGCTTTAAATTTCATTATTTTCGAACTTTAGTCCGTTAGTAAGTGCAAAAAACATAAATAGTATTATTAATTAATTGAAGCACACGATAGAAGAATATTGAGCAAACATTTATTGATTCAGAATTAATATAACTTATACCATATAATTTGTCCTTTTGAATATAAAAAGCAAAAAATTGTGTACATTTTAATATAAGGTCAGTGTGATACGGTCCCCTTTTCACTGTGTTTACTATGTCGTCTGCAGGCACTGCATAGTGAAGGGTGGCAGTGGTATGTCTCAGTTGTCTTCTTGCTGTTAACACTGGCAGACCTGTAGTGCGATTTTGCAAGATCATTGTAATAATGGGACGCAAAGTCAAGAATACTAGTTTTGAAAAACGACAGCTTGTTATTTTTCACTATGCGAAGGGACATACATATAGAGAGATCGCCGAAATGTTGAATATGAGAAGGAGTATAGTCGGGGACGTAATCAGAAGATATGAGAATGAAGACAGGATTGAATATGTGCCGCAGAGGGGGCAACCAAAGAAGTTAACATATAGAGATTTACGTTCGATCATCAGGAAAGTTAATAAGAACCCTCGAATAAGTGCTCCCCAACTAGCAAAAGACCTAGCAAAAGAATCTTCAAAGACTGTGCACCCTGAAGCAATTAGAAAAATTTAAGGAAGCGTGGTTACCTTGGAAGAGTGGCTAGGGAAAACCTCTGGTATCTGAAGTTAACAGAAAGAAAAGAGTTGAGTTTGCAAACAACAATATTGACAAGGATGAAGCTTGGTGGAATGACGTCATTTTCATGGACGAAAGTCCATTTAGCGTTTTTGGTCAGGCTGGTCGGGTGATGGTGTGACGTAAGGTGAAAGAAGACATGAAAATTGATAACTTGCAACCAACCGTGAAGCATGGTGGTGGAAAGGTTATGGTTTGGGGCTGCATGTCAGCTGCTGGAGTAGGGGAGCTCGTCTTCATTGACGGCAACATGAACAAGGAACAATATCTTCAAATCCTGAAACAGAATTTACACAAGAGTGCTGAAAAGTTGGGAATACGTAATACTTTTAAATTTTACCAAGACAACGACCCCAAACATAAGTTGTATATTGTGCGCAATTGGTTACTGTATAACTGTCCAAAAGTTATCAATAGGCTTTGCCTCCTCAATCTCTCGACTGCAACCCTGTAGAAAATCTATGAAATGAGCTGAACAGAAGACTGAGAAAAGTACCAGCTTCTTTAAAAGAAGAGTTAAAGAGACGACTGAAAGAGGAATGGGGCCGTATTGATAATAATAATAATAATAATAATGATTTATTTTAGCTGGCAGAGTTAAGGCCGTAAGGCCTTCTCTTCCACTCAACCAGCAAAAAGTGTATATACATATGCATGAACTTACAAAGAATTCAACAATTTGATTAAGTGAGAGTTACATGTATACAAGAGTTATATACGAATTAAGCAACAAAATACTATGAACTATTAATTAGACACTGAAATAAACTGTGTAGCAGAATTAAGCTAAAATACATAGAATGTTAATATATTTCAAATAATATTAGATAATAGAAAGAGATTATTATGAGACAATTTTGAAAATACAGCACTATCAAGATGATGTCTAAAGGAAGGAGTAACAATGTAGTCAGTGATAGTTTAAATCAGTAAGATTGGAGTGAACTGCTAATAAGGTTATCTTTTAAGCTGTTTTTAAAGGTGATTGATTATTGTCTTGCAGCCCCTAATACTTTGTGACAAGGAATTCCATTGACGCGAGGTGGATACTGTAAAAGATAATGAATAACAAGATGTTCTATGAAGAGGTATACTTAGCGTGCCACAGATAAGTGATCTGGTATTTACGTCGTGGTTAGAGTATAGATAGGAGAAACGAGACGAAAGGTAATTTGGTGTTGAGGTGTGCAGAATTCGATAGAGTAAAGACAAAGAGTGTAAAGTTCTGCGTTCTTTAAGTCGGAGCCATGAAAGACTTGCGAAGGACGGTGATATGTGATCATACCGTCGGATGTTGCACACGTATCTGATGCACATATTCTGAGCTCGCTGTAACTTGACTGACAATTCAGAACTTAGGTCACTTAACAAGATGTCACAATAATCGAAGTGCGGCATTACTAGGGTTTGTACTAGGGTGAGTTTTAGTTGCTGGAGCAAGAAGTTTCTCAAGCGACTCAAACAGTGAATGGAGGAACAGATTTTTTTATCGTTTCTTTAACTTGAAAATTCCCACTTAGATTATTATCAAAAAAGAAGCCACGATTTTTTACGACATATGAATAAGGGATTAGCGTGTTGTTAAGGGTAACAACTGAAAGATTACTGTTATTAAGGGAGTTAACTAAACGCTTATGTCCAATAATTATAGATTGAGTCTTACTTGGATTAAGTGCGAGTCCGAAATTGGCCGCCCAAGTGGAGACAGTGGCTAGGTCACAATTTAACTTGTCAATCGATTCATTGATCGTATTGGGTCTGGAATGTATGTAAAGTTGTAGGTCGTCGGCATAGAGATGATATCGGCAATACTGTAAGTTCTTTGATACGTCATTAATGTAGATAGAGAAGAGTAGTGGTCCTAATACGGAGCCCTGCGGCACTCCCGCCTTTGTGCATCGCCGTTGGGAGAATTGATTATCAAGTGAAACACACAATCAAGTGAAACACACAACATATACAAACACGAACGTAGCCAGTATGCCCAGACGATTGCAGCATGTTATCCAGCAGAACGGGTACCCAACAAGGTATTAATTTCCTGTTGCAGTTGTTATGAAGAAGTATATTTTTGATTTCCTAACTTTTGACCGAATATTAAGTTGACTGTGATATTTTTGTTTATGTTGATAAAAAAAATAAATAGTTTGATTTTTGTAATATCAGAATCGATTTGGAAAAATGGATTATATTGTTTACTTTGTATTTAGTACAAATATTTTGTTTTATACGCAATGATGTATTTATTTCGCTTCAAATCGTTTATTAAAGTTTTGAAATATTCAATTTAAAGCCTGACCGAATAATAAGTTGAGCACCTGTATGTATTTCAAGTCCGTTTGGATGGAAAACCAATAGATCGGTGAATATTTCTAAAGATCGGTTACAGCGCGATTGTCTTGCCGAGATTTGGAACCACGATTTCGACCGAGTTTTAGAAATCGACCCTAAGAGACACTAGGACTGAATTTTGGCCAAAATAGTAAAAATACCAATTTTTTTTTCTAATAAATTGTTACTTTACAATTTGTTAAAATTCTGTTCTATATTTAGCCACCGTCCGCTGTTTTTAAAGGCATGGCGGCAAATTTTTTTAATTCTACGAGCAGGTCTTTTAAATCTACCACTTACTTACTTACTTACTTACTTACTTACTTACTTACTTACTTACTTACTTACTTACTTACTAATTTTATCTACACTAATGATAAATATATTTTAAAGGTTTTAAGTTAATTTTAAACTAATATCCTTTAAAGCTATAAATAAAGATTAAACGTCTTTAAGCCTTAGTAATTAATAATTTACTCCTATAGAATTGCATTCTATTATCATACAAAATTTGAATATAACACCTCTAGTAATTTATTACAAATGGTTTTTAAGGAACCCGAAGGTCCATTGCCGCCCTCACATAAGTCCGCCATCGGTCCCTATCCTGTGCGAGATTAATTCAGTCTCTATCATCATATCCCACCTTCCTCAAATCCATTTTAATATTATCCTCCCATCTACGTCTCGGACTCCTCAAATGTCTTTTCCCCTCCGGTCTCCCAACTGCATTTCTGGATTCGCCCATACGTGCTACATGCCCTGCCCATCTCAAACGTCTGGATGTAATGTTCTAATTATGTCAGGTGAAGAATACAATGCGTGCAGTTCGTGTTGTGTAACTTTCTCCATTCTCCTCTAACTTCATCCCTCTTATCCCCAAATATTTTCGTAAGAATTTATTCTCAAATACCCTTAATCTCTTAATGAACCTTCGGGTTCCTTAAAAACCATTTGTAATAAATTACTAGAGGTGTTATATTCAAATTTTGTATGATAATAGAATGCAATTCTATAGGAGTAAATTATTAATTACTTAATCTCTGTTCTTCTCTCAAAGTGAGAGTCCAAGTCATACAGAACCGGTAATATAACTGTTTTATAAATTCTAACTTTAAGGTTTTTTGACAGCAGACTAGATGACAAAAGCTTCTCAACCGAATAATAACAGGCATTTCCCACATTTATTCTGCGTTTTATTTCCTCCCGAGTGTTATTGATATTTGTTACTGTTACTCCAAGATATTTCCACCTCTTCGAAGGATAAATCTCCAATTTTTATATTTTCATTTCGTACAATATTCTGGTCACGAAACAATCATATACTTTGTCTTTTCGAGATTTACTTCCGAACCTATCTCTTTACTTAGGGGAGAGTCGGGTAGTATCGGACAGCGGGTAATATCGGATAGTGAGTTTCTTTCATCTACCACACGATGATAGTACCTGATTGACATGGTTACGTTTCTGTGATGTCGCATAGAGAAACGTAACCATGTCATTCAGGTACTACCATATGGTCGTAGATGAAAGAAACGCACTGTCCGATATTACCCGATGTCCGATACTACCCGACTCTCCCCTACTTCAAGTAAAATTTCCATGTTTTCCCTAATCGTTTGTGGATTTTCTCCTAACATATTCATGTACACATTTGTTAAAATTCTGTCCTATATTTAACCACCGTCCGCTGTTTTTAAAGGCATGCTGACAATTTTTTTAATTCTACGAGCAGGTCTTTTAAATCTACCACTTACTCACTCACTCACTTACTTACTTACTTACTTACTTACTTACTTACTTACTTACTTACTTACTTACTTACTTACTTACTTACTTACTTACTTACTTACTTACTTACTTACTGCTTTTAAGGAACTCGCAGGTTCATTGCCACCCTCAATAATCCCGCCATCGGTCCCTATCCTGAGCAAGATTAATCCAGTCTCTATCATCATATCCCACCTTCCTCAAATTAATGTTAATATTATCCTCCCATCTACATCTTGGTCTTCCCAAAGTCCTTTTTCTTTCCGGCCTCCCAACTAACACATCTGAAATTTCTTTAATATTTCTGTATTTGAAGTGGAACTAAAATCCTCTGGAAATTTAACTATAAATGCCACGACTTCATTCTTCATGTGAAATAAATGAAAGCCAAAAAATCACACAGACGGACTAAGTTATTCGCTGGGAATCGTTGCAATCCTTCCAGACGGGTAACATGAACAACCGCTTAAACACACACGTAAGACAATTCTATTGGAGCCGCATTTACATACTTTTGATAGAAGTTTATAAATATTAACCATGTTACAATTAACACAACCGCGAGTTTCATTTCGTATGTAAAAGCAGAACCCCATTAACGCATGCAAAACTCGGAGTGAAACTTTAACAATAAAGAACCCTAAATTGGCAACCATAGAGCGCTTATATAGCAAGGAGGCTGATTGCGTCTCCTGTGAAATTTTCTGCAGCTTCTGTTTATCCAGACAGACAGCAGCTAACATACGTAAATATCGAGACTTCACGATAATGTTTATTTTTTCCCTTTTCTACAAATCCACAAACCAGAACTACTTTGTGTGTGATTTCATTTGTCATCTCATCTTTTGTCCGTCAATTAGGAAAGATAATCATGTTCCTCTTTCAACGTGAATTAAATTTAAAAATTGAGTCAGAAGATGACACATGCTTTTTCATATGTTTTACGCCGTTTTCTTACTCACTTTCCAATGAAATCCCCAAGTTCACTTAAAGATCTTTCCCTACATAATAATAATAATAATAATAATAATAATAATAATAATAATAATAATATATTTATGTATTTATTTACTTATTTATTTATGTATTTATTTACTTATTTATTTGTTTGTTTGTTTGTTTAATTTTATTTGATTTTATTTAATTTATTTTATTTATTGTATTTTATTTTATTTTATTTATTTTATTTATTTTATTTTATTTATTTATTTATTTATTTTATTTTATTTATTTTATTTTATTTATTGTATTTTATTTATTTTATTTTATTTATACTGGCAGAATTAAGGCCATAGGGCCTTCTCTTGCACTCTACCAGTTCACAAAGTATACAAGCAGTGAAAATTTAACAAAAAGTTAAAGAACAGAGTACTAACGTATTACAAAAAAATATAATAGCATAACAAAATCAACACTAAATAACATGAAAATAATAATAATAATAATAATAATAATAATAATAATAATAATAATAATAATAATAATAATAAAGTAAAATACAGATCTAAATATTGGAATATAATAAAAGCAACTCAGTACCAGAGAAAACGTAAGAAAGAATACAACAAATGGATAATAAAATAATAATAAAAAAGAAGAAGAAATGCGAAAATTAAATAAAATTCACAGTAAAAAGGGTATGATAATAAATTCATCTGGTGACCAAAAGTATAAAAAAGGGGAAAGGAAGGAAAAGACATATATATTTTTTACAAAACGATTGCAGAGAAAAGGGCTTATAAGGGAAAGGAATCTGAATTGAAAAAGTACACTTTTATTTTTGAAACTAGATAATGTCCTACAGTCTCTGACATGTTGTGGTAGAGAGTTCCAGAGATGAGCTGCAGAGACGGTGAAAAATGAAGAGTAGAAGGATGTTCTGTGTTTAGGAATGGACAGTGTGATACCGTGTTCTGAGCGAGTATCTTTTTCGTTGTATGAGGATAAATGTTGAAAACGAGAAGCTAAGTAGCTAGGGTCGCGTTTTGAAGAATATTGAAAAGTAACGTGAGAGAGTGAATAGTTCTTCGCCCTTTGAGACTGACCCAGGACAGCATATTTAGTGAAGGTGTGATACGGTGTGACACTAGCTAAAAATGTTAACCCATATAGGCCTACAGTATTTCACTTTCCATCTCTTCATCAGATGAAAGCCTCGCTAAATCGACTGACTTTGCTTTTTTAACACTGAACTTTCTCTGCATGTCACTCGAGAAGAATTGTAACAGGGGTAGCGGCATTGCCCCTTACAGCGATGCAGTCTTTAGTTAGGGAGCTTCCTTTATTCATTGATGACCCAGGTTATGTTTCTACTACAACATTCATCAAATGGAATGCGCAACGGATGCTTATTGTGTTAGAGGATTCACCCTCATTTTCTTTTACATTTTAGGAGTTTATGTGCAGCGCATAATTTTCTGAAAGAAACCATCCCGCCAACGGGATGTCGTCGCAATTTCAACAATGACGATGACGTATTAATTAATTAATTAGTATTGTATTTTGATGTTTCTTTATTTTAGTGATTTACATAGTTATACAAGGAGGGTCGTATTAATAACAGTTGCTGTGAATCTGTGATTTCGGTACTAGATGGACTTGAAAAATATTCACATGAAATGTTTTTAATGTGTAAGCTTAACGGAATATTAATCTTAATTTTAACTTTATGAATAATTATTATTCGTAAGCAAGTGGAGGTGATTAATAAATGCGGTGAGTATAAGGAGATAAATAGTTAATCCAACAGTCTAATTCTGAAGTACGGTATGTGTACTTGGCTGTAGTATTAATTTTCAAACGAATCCATTTCTTTGTAAAATTATTATTATTATAATTATTATTATTATTATTATTATTATTATTATTATTATTATTATTATTATTATTATTATTCGTTACTCAATTAATTTAATTATACTCAAACCTCAACTTGTGAAGCCAGGTTGTAATTTACCACCTGAATGATCCCCTTTCTGTAGTGGTTCATGAAAAACTTTTTTTTTTTCATCACAGAGGGCTAATAGGGCCTACCCGTTTTCCTGTGGAACAAAGGTTCCGGAAATTAAGTAATTTAAATGCAATGATTAACACTGCGATATAAATACTCGATTATTCCATAGCGTAACATTGTGCATTGACGTTTTTGATATTAGCATCGTGTGAAGTAATGACAATGTATTGCATCGTTAATGCCAAGTTCAAACAGCATATTAACCCTCGCATATAATCCACGGATTGTAAAATGATATTATTAAAGCTAATGTCAAACAAATCAACGAGTGTAAATCCTTAGACAGTAAAATAAATTGCTCAACTTGAACAGTGATAGCGCATGCTACTACAGATTCAACGATCATCATAGTCATCATCATGAAATTCGTCGTTTAGACCATGGGATCTGTGACGGTATTCTAAGAAAGATTAAAGGCTAGTTCACAATAAACCGTGAACGGAAACAACGAGAACGGAAATATTGTTAAAATAAATATATTTAAATGTGAGCATTCACAATTAACGAGAAGCTTGCCGGACCCCGGGAACGGGAACGTGAAAGTTAATTGTAAATGCTCACATTTAAGTACATTTATTTTAACAATATTTCCGTTCTCGTTCACGATGTCGTTTCCGTTCCCGGTTTATTGTGGACCAGCATTTATCCCTCCAACGATATCTCGGCCTTATCATTGTCTTTGAAATTTAAACTAACTATATATATTATTTTATATATTATTTTAATGTACCGAAGTACATATGATATTTCCATGCAGATATTCTGCGTCAATATACGATGAAATTAGTTTTCAATAATAACTATACAAAGGTGCTGAACGAAAATATATATATATATATATATATATATATATATATATATGCATGCCTATACAATATATTCAATATATAATTTGCGGAAAAAGTAAAAAGAGGTGATGAAGAGTTAAGTCTATGTAATTCTAGAAGTGACAAAACGTAAAGAATTGAAATTCGGGAAGAATTAGACCAAGGACCCTAGGTTATGTCAACAACCATCCATTAAAAAGATGAAATGTGATCTGATTTTATTATTATTATTATTAGTAGTAGTGGTGGTGGTGGTGGGGTGGTGGTGGTGGTGGTGGTGGTGGTGGTGGTGGTGGTGGTGGTGGTGGTAGTGGTAGTGGTAGTGGTAGTGGTAGTGGTAGTAGTAGTAGTAGTAGTATGATAATATTATTATTTACTTACAAATGGCTTTTAAGGAACCCGGAGGTTCATTGTCGCCCTCACATAAGCTCGCCATTGGTCCTTATCCTGAGCAAGATTAATCCAGTCTCTATCATCATATCCCACCTCCCTCAAATCCATTTTAATATCTTCCCATCTACGTCTTGGCCTCCCCAAAGGTCTTTTTCCCCTCCGGCCTCCCAACTAACACTCTATATGCATTTCTGGATTCGCCCATACGACACTATTTATAATACATAATTTAAATTAGTATTAGTACATTATTATTATTATTATTATTATTATTATTATTATTATTATTATTAGCAGTAGCATCAGCAGTAGTAGTAGTGCTAACGTAGTAATAGTAATGGCAGTAGTAATAGCAGCAACAGTAGTTGTATTAGTAGTAATATTGGCTGACCTTGTTTAATTGCGTTATTGATTTTCGTTGCGTGTTATCCTTGTGTATGTCCAACAAATATTAGTGAATTCAGGGTATGATTTTCAACTTATTGAAAACTGTTTTCAGTCTGCGTTTGCACAGTTAAGTTCATAACTTTTATAGCAATATGTTTCTACTCGTACGGTACTTAACTTGTCTCGCCTTTTAAATTGACCTAACATTGTTCGTAAATTAATACTGGAAGTTTATTTAACATAACATTTAATAATTCTACTTCATAAGAAAAATCTTACTCTTTTGACATAAGGATATGATGGAACTTTCTATAGTATATGGGAATGAGTGGACCGTTGCGGCGGCCATCTTTGTTTCTGTATTATGGTCCGAGTATTGAAGACGGTCTTGCCTCATCCCTTCATCTTTAAGAGGCTCTATGTGCAATGGATCTATTTGTCGAAGTCCTCCCCTTTCGTTGATTGAATAAAACCCTGCGTTCTTTTTTAAAGCAATTCCGTTCTTTTCTTTCAAGTTTCGCTGCAGCGTTGCTTTACATTCGGTGGAAGCGCCTCCAAATACCGAGGTTTACTGCATGGTACATCATGGCGGAATGCGTGTTTTGGTCTTTTGCAACGTTTATTATTGTTAAAATCTTCTAGTAAATAGTAATAGTAATTCCATGTCATTATCACAGAAGTAAAAACTATTCAACATGTTCGATTCTGTTAAAGTTAAATGTATTACTGCAGTAAGAGCAGGCAATACCGTATAGGCTATTAAACATATACTTACTAAATAACCGCTAG
The DNA here is from genome assembly GCF_040183065.1 of Periplaneta americana. NCBI lineage: Eukaryota > Metazoa > Arthropoda > Insecta > Blattodea > Blattidae > Periplaneta > Periplaneta americana. Next base: position 166,729,852 of record NC_091119.1, on the reverse strand, counting down.
ATCGCTCACTGGCGCTAGTGTTATGCTCCCAAATCGAACAGCCAACGGCCGGCCATTTGTTTGGTTGAGCTGAATAAGTATGGTTCGTTCGTGTGCTGCTTTTAATTGCAGCAATGCACACGGATGTAAAGATAAAGAAGGAAGGAATGTTACATTTCACTGATTAGTTAATCTTTAATTTCTATAACATTTTTGGCCCGTATTATGTTACAGAAGACAAACTATTGTACTTATACGACTGTTTGTGCTTCAGGTTTCCTCTGAGTAAAGATTCCCTTAACCGAAAATGGATAGGTGCAATCCGCAGAGAGAATTTCTACCCTACACTGAATCATTCAGTCTTTCAACCCATTTCGAAGATAGTTGTTACCTCTCAAACCTACGTTATTACCGTATACATTGTTATTGTTCTTCATCCACTCCATATCCTTCCCTTTCTTCAAACCGCTGTTGCTTCAGTGCATACATGAATAATAAAATTATTCGCCGAATTCGAAGATACAGAATTAATAATAATAATAATAATAATAATAATAATAATAATAATAATAATAATCCATGGCGCTACAGTCCGTGAAGGCCCCAGACCGACCAGCCTGCTGCTGGCCTCACGCCCACATGCCGAAGCAGAGGTGGACGATCATCCAACCAGAATGGAGGTATCGTGTGGTTAGCACGATGATCCCCCCAGCCTTTACAGCTGGCTTTCGCAACAGGATTTTGATACCTATCGTAGCTCCCCAAGTGCATCACGATTCTGGGTGGGCACCGGTCCCATATACTGGCCGAAATTTCATGACAAAATTTCTTTCCCCATGAGGACTCGAACCAGCGCGCATTCCGTAACGCGAGTCCTAGGCAGCATGCCTTAGACCATGACGCCACGGCGCGGGACGGTACAAATAGATCCTGTTTAAAAAAAGCATATAAACAAATTTCAGAGCCTAAAAGTTAAAACATGTTCATTAATACGGATTAATGAAACAGTTTTTTATGCTTCTGCTGCTGCTACTACTACTGCTACTACTACTACTGCTACTACTACTACTACTACTACTACTACTACTACTACTACTACTACTAATAATAATAATAATAATAATAATAATAATAATAATAATAATAATTATAATAATTATAATAATAATAATTATAATAATTATAATAATAATAATAATGCTTTTTGATTTTATACAACAGTTTAACCTACAGATTAAATTAAAAGGTAGACATTATTAACCTTGGTTATGAATATTCACATTCGGAGTTCCTATGAAAATGTGCAAGCCTGACAGCCTAATTGAATTCCGATAAAGCGGATCGAGATTGATAAAAATCCCGATTTGAGGGATAATAGCCTAGAACGTAATTTAAACAAGATAGTCTGCATTTCCTATTATCCGATATTTTTATTTATATATTGACTCAAATGGTTACATTGTAAACATGGAGGTAACCCGCGGAAATTTAGTAAGTCTGTGAGGTATTCTAGCTATTTGCCGTAAGGCAACTCTATTCGCAAGATAATAGTTTCCTAGTTCTACCGCATTGTTGATTAATCCGTTTCGGTACCTAGTTGCTGTTCTCGCAAATAATCAACATTGTGTATTTTAAGTGCGTTGAGTGCCAAAACAAAAGAGCGTTTTGATATCGTATTTTACACTAATAACAGACACATATAATTGCTGCGTTTTGTAGTGCAGTGAACTATGTGTAAACATGGACTCATCGTCAGATGTACTGTTGCAGGTTCCGAAAAAGAAAAGTTGCAAAATTAATTTAGTAGCGAATGATTAAAACATATTCGTGGTTAATAAAAGGAAAAAACGATTAGCCTGTAGTATTCACTGTACTGTGTGTCTTTCATATTTTAGTGTTTCTCAGGGAGGCGAATATTACATTAAAAGCACGCGAATAATACTTTGCAGAAAACAACTATAAATCTTATGATAAAGTGATGATAAATCTAATGTCTTAAGTTAGCTTCTGATATCCCGATTTCCCTCGCAGAAAACCTAGTAACTCTGCTGACAGCAGACACACGTTATTAAAGGTATCTCGCAAAGGAAGTATTGTTCCTGTAAACAAAAACATTTAGCTTTCGGATACGCAATACAACACGTATTCAAATAGCGGTTTCGAAATCCCGCGCGTTTTCTAACAAACAAATGGCGGCTTTCTTCTGCTTCAATTTGGGAACATATTTCTCAGTTCTCCGCTACGGCGTGGTAGGGGCTCGCTATTAAATTGTCCACCATTTTGCAGTCAGCTGGCCGGATTGCGTTTTTTTTTTTTACTTTCTTTTTGTTGCAGTGCTGCATGCAGCTATGCTCTTTACAAAACCACTTTAGAAAAGAACGCAAGGAAAATAAATGCCCCTGTTATGAAACTAAAATTTAAAAAACTTGGTTTCTAATTTTTAAGATCAAGAACTCTGCTGTCTAATGAATACACCAAACAATCATGAGCAAGCTTTGCCTTAGTTTCTGATCGTTCATGTGGATAATGTTTGTATTTTGATGATACGATCCTGTATCGCAATTAGTAGAGGAAGGGGGGAGGGGTTCTCTTTAATTTAGTTCTCGATGCTTTCCACCTCTCTGGAGTTGTTTGTTTAGGTTCCATGCAGGGAGATAGAGGAGATCTTTCTTGTAATCTGTATGCTTATTTATACCTTCCTGATGAACTAGAATAACGCGTGTTGACTAAGTCATAAATCAATTAACATTACGTAGTCCATGCTTTATACCCTAATTTACATAACCCGTGAGTTGAGGGGCCAGCATATTTGTCCAAGTCATGAGTGGCCATACCGTGTTTGCATAAGTTTGTCTTTGCCAAGAGTATACAGTGGAAACCAATTACCAACATCATGTGATGTATTTCCTTTCTTGGGTTATCTCGAATTTCAGTAATGAGATTCGCAAATTTGTTACAATAAAAAATATATATGCTACTTGTTTCTAAAAATAGTCACTTCAGTTTCTTTTGTTCATTTCATGATGCCCCATAACTTTTACCATTCTCTTTTCTTTTTCATCCTTAACAAGAGATAGGTCTGATCCTTCTCATGTCATTAATGAATGTTTTCATGGGATAGGGTACAGTTTAACACCTTCAAAAAATCGATTTTCAAAATTGTTTTTAAAATATGCACCAACTATTCAAGTTTATTTTGGTTAAACAATTATTTCAATATCTTTATTAGTTTCAAAGTTATTAATTTTAATGCAAGACGCTGCATATGGTACTGTATTGCATTTTACATTTATATGCTATTTTTCCCGCTAGCCATATTTTGAAAATTTGTATCAATGATAATTCAGAAACTACCTAACGAAATTTAATGACATTTTTGTGCATGTTTATACATATATTATCTACAAAAATGACCAGAATCAAGCCCCTCTGTTACATACTTGGTCCTACAAAAAATGATTTTGAATTAAATACTTCGAAAATTTGTTACAGATATTTAAAATATTATTTATTTACCTAGAAATCCGATTGTGGTCACTCTTACAGAGCTATATTTTAACTTCAAGTCGGCCTGACTGGCGCAGATGGTATAGAGCTGGCCTTCTATGCCCGAGATTGCAGGTTCGATTCCGGGCCAGGTCGATGGCATTTAAGTGTGTTTAAATGCGACAGGCTCATGTCAGTAGATTTACTGGCATGTAAAAGAACTCCTGTGGGACGAAATTCCGGCACACCGGCGACGCTGATATAACCTCAGCATTTGCGAGTATCGTTAATTAAAACATAACATTTTTTTTTTTAACTTCTACATGAAAATAACAGAACATAGAAATGTTTAAAATTGATTAAGAGCGAAAATCTGGATTCTGTCGAAGCTAGTAGCTACCATTTTGAATAGCGATAATTTAATTTTGCTTTTAAATTAATGTTAGGAAATTTAAAATTATTTTAGTATATTGAAGAAAGATAAGGTTCTCTGTGCTTTAATGTGCAACTATATATCAGCTATATGGGGTGGAAGGGAACCTATTACCACAGTCTATTATATACCATCACGAAGCTTGAGTTGTTGAGGGTACTAGGAACAATAGACTGTGCAGGTATTATTTCACATTATCTGTGATGAGATGATAGTAGCGATCCTAGCGGTTAGCAACTATCTATGGATGCATATTTACTACGTATTGAGCTTCGTGACTATATATACTAGACTGTGCTATTACATTAATTCACAGAGGTAATTGATGAAGTCAATGCAAACAAGTTTCGTCAAATAAGTTTTTTGATGCATTCAATAGTTTTGATAGTATGAAATATGACGCATTGCAATGCTGTAGTGTTCCTTGAGGTCATTGTTCCGTAATGCGGGTGAGTAATTGTTCGCTCCGCAAGACTTGTGAGAAGAGAATGTAAACAAAAACGTCTCAAGGAGCGTTACATTTCGTATATCAAAATATCTCTGTGAATTAATGCGATAGGTTCCCTTCCATCCTGTATACACAAAGAAAAAAATATTTCATGTGGTTAACTTTTCAGTGCTTAAACCTGTATCTATCCCATAGACATAGGCGGAGATAGAACATTCAAATGCTTCTAGTCACTTCTCTTCATTTCTCCTTCCACTCCGCCTCTCCCTTCCTCCTCTGTCCTTCCTTTCCCATCCCTGTTATTTCCTTTTCTTTTAATTTTATTTTTTTCTTTCGCTCCCCTACCTCTCCACTTTCCCCTCCGCCTCACCCTTCCCTCCCTTCCCCTGTTTCTCTTCTCTTCTCTTATTTATGTACTTTTTTACTTATTTATTTATTTTTGAAGGAAGGAATTAGGTCCATGGCCCATTTCTGTTAGGTCTCATCCTGACATTTGTCTTAGTGTCCAAAGGAAACCACGGAAAACCAAGGACAGGATGAGTTGACAACTAAGCTAAATTATATTCATGACTCTACATGGGTCAAATTATAATTAAATATTTTTTTCATATTTTCTGCTGTCATTTATTATCTCGTCAACTGCAACCCATACGTAGGAATCACCAAGTGCAATTCTAATCGTTTCCATTGTGTTAATGTAGCACAATTATAATGTAAATTATAATTTTTCCGGCGTGTTGATTCATATGGAATATTGAAGTTACAATATTTGCGTAGGAATGTTTGAAACTTTGACACTCTAAGTTTATACCACGGTATGTTTGCAGCAACCATTGCCATGCACAAATCTTTATTAAATTCACTGGTAGAAGACGAAGAAGGTTCCAGCACCACTTGTGTGAGAAGAACTTGTTTTTTCGACCTTATTTCTCATATAAAGTTCAGTTTTTAAATGTTGTTCTAATTGTGACTTCAGGCGCAATTAATTATTAGTTGCGCCTCCAAACAATAATTAAATGAGATTGAATCACATGTGCACCTGCAATTTTTCAGTGTGCAAAAATGCATCTAATAAAGCTTAGATTTTAAATTACATTATTTTTTATTTTTTACATATTTTTCCATTTTTAGCTACATATTTATATACATATTTCTCATTTTCATATTACATAAAATCCGGGTTCTAGTCATCAGTATTCCAATAACAAATTGTCCTCAGTGTTAGAAATTCAGCACTTTTTAAGGATTTTATCACTGTTTCCACTTGTCTTAAAGGACAGATATTAGCTAAAACCATAACATTGTGCTCGAAATTTATACCTCGCCTTACCTGAATGTCACCTTATCTGCAGAAATATACAGTATCAGTACTTAAGTATATTTAACAAGACTTTTTGCACGTTACACAATAAAAGATCTACGAAACATCCATAATTGAACATGTTATGGAACAATATGACAAGCACTGCATTACTGTCACTGTCATTCATGGCAGTAATTTTATTGTCAAATCTTAAGAATAAAGAAATATTACATACAGTATAAAAGACGTACACTGTCAGCAGACTTTTTATATGGCAATACTGTTCATTGATTCTAGTTCACGTTAACACTTTGTTTAAAAAACTTAAAATTGTTTAGCCGACACGTTAGAAGTGTTAAAATTTTTAAAAAAAGTTATGTACCTTAGACAGCCCGTTTCGACGCTGGTGCTGCGTCATCTTCAGTGTCCTACGAACTGCTGTTGTTCCTGTTGACCATGAATTCTGCCATTTGCATTCGTCAGTTGTTGGGGTGGGGGTGTGTTGCTCTTATGGTGGGGGGGGGGTGGTTTTTTATGTATCATGATATCGAACAATGTGTGGGTATTGAACTGTAATTGTGTATTAAGTATATGTTGTGGGTGTGTTATTGTGTGTTTGTATATTTCGTATTGTTCTAAGATGTTTAACTGTGGACTTTTTGGTGTGATGTGTAGAATTTCCATATCTGTTTCTATATTACTGTAATCATGATTATTGTTGATAATATGTTCTGCATAATTTAATGTGATATAGGGTTTGGTTATAGCTTCAATGTGTTCATTATATCTTGTTTGAAAGGATCTTCCTGTCTGTCCTATGTAAAAATGTGGGCAACTATTGCATTTTAATGAATTTAAATACTATTATAGTCACAATCATGCCATGGTATGATAATAGTATTTAAATTCATTAATATGTCACATCAACGGACGTATATACGTCAACAAAAATTGTAAGATGAAGATTATATTGCATTTTAGTTTGTAAACGTCAGTTGAATTATATTTATTTGAATGTTTGATGTGATTATTTAGACATTTCTGTGTTGTGTTATTTGTTTTGTATGCTATCTCGTATTTTACTTTTCTGAATGAAGTTGCAATTTTGAATGAAGTATTGGTATTGTGATAGGTTAATGTTATGTATTTATTCTCACGCAATGTTTGTGTTCCGTTTTTGTTTTGCCTTTTTTATTAGTGTGTCTGTCATGTTAGGGTTATATCCGTTGTCTTGTGTTATATATTTTATTGTGTTTAGTTCTTCAGTGTAGTTGTCGTTGTTCATTGGTATGTTAATTAATCTGTGTGTCATTGCACGGAAAGCTGGATGTTTATGTTGTATGGGATGATTTGATGAATTGTGTATGTGTGTTGTGGTTGTGATGGGTTTGCTGTATATTTTGAATTCGTGTCTGTTATTTGTTTTGGTTATGGTGATGTCTAAAAAGTTTATAGTTTGGTTATGTATTTGGAATGTATTTTGTTGAGTTGTTGGTGTAGGTTTTCTATTTGTCTTTTGTTTCCATTACATAGGACTATTATGTCATCTACATATCGATGCCAGTACATAAGGTACATAACATTTTTTTTTAAATTTTAACATTTTTAATGTGTCGACTAGACAATTTTATGTTTTTTGCAATACTGTTACTTTTAAGTATAGCAAAACCCCATTTTAACATTCCTGCTTTTAAGGAATTCCCGTTTTTAAGGAATAATCTGATAAGTCCAGTCAAATTACCATAAGAATAATGTAATTAATTCCCGTTTTTAAGGAAATTAGTTTAAGGAAAATCCTGCTTTTAAGTGATGAAGCTCGAAATATTGACTTTCAATAGGTAATAGTATTGGCATATTCGATAACGCATCTCAATTGATAGGAATGTGGTGCCACGTAGTGGCATTATTCTTTATTGTTCTTTATGGTCTAGCTTTATGCTGCTTCCACAAAGTGGTTCCTTTCCTTGTTTTGTTCTCTCGAGTTGTGTGGAATCTGTTTCCAAGTTATTTTTGTTAGTTTTTGTTTATGCATAGTTATAATGGCGATTAAATGGAAGAAATTAACTATCGGAGAGTAAGAATATAATAATGGATGTCAAGGCTAATCCTCAAATATGGCAAAAGAGCAAGGTTTGCCAACTACTTCATTATGAGGAATAATGAAGAAGAAAAAATAAATTTTCAATGTCGAGTTTCAGTTTGGTTCAGGTTGAACCAAACTGAAAAACATTTGTGCCTCACCATTTGAAAAGTTAGAAAATATTATAATAAAATGTAATGTAAATAATAATTGTAAGCCTAATTAATAATTATAATGTTCAGTATATAACATGTATGGTCTAATCCAGAAATGCATATAGAGTGTTAGTTAGACCGGAAAAAACAACGAGCACAGAGTGCATAGAGTAGACATGAACAGCTTTGATGTGAAGCCGCTTTTGTGGATAGTCGCCATTATGATGCTACCAAAACATTGTGCTCCTGGTAGCACATGGGAAGTTGATTGTGATGTTGTATCGTTGTTTTAATTAATAAATGAACTAATTTCAATATGCCTACATGTGCTGCATATGGTTGCACTAACAGGCTTTCAAAAAAAAATTCCTGGAATAACTTTTCACAGGTAAATATGCATGCGTGAAATGTACTTATTACCGGTAGATAATGAATGATTTAGCCTAGGTTAGTCGATTAGATTCGTATTGTTCACGTATTAGTTTGATTAAGAGAAAGGATTAGTGTATTGATATTATTGTAATTAATTTTTATAATCACTAAATCAGACCTACGCTTTGTAGACTTACCATTTACGAGCGAAGCTAACCTAACAACCCAAGTTGGAAGTTTGTGTCGCGTGCTATAGAAAATGGGTGTACCAAGGTTTCTCTTCAACCGAATGCACGTATTCGTTTGATGAAAAAGAAATAGTGTATTAATATTATTGTAATTAATTTTTATAATCACGAAATCAGACATGCTTTGCAAACTTAGCATTTACGAGCGAAGCTAACCTAACAACCGATGTTGAAAGTTTGTGTCGCGTGCTATAGAAAATGGGTGTACCTGGTTTCTCTTCAACCGAATGCATGTATTCGTTTGATGAAGAAAAAGGAATAGTGTATTAATATTATTGTAATTCATTTTTATAATCACGAAATCATACTTATGCTTTGCAGACTGAGTAGCTTCATTAACTCGGTCGTGATCTAACTTGACCCACTTGGTAATAAAACTTCACTTTTGTTCGCCATTATAATGTAATTTTACTATAAACGAAAAGCCTATCAAATATTATATGGTTAAGAGCATTCCACTTTTTCTCTAAACAAAATCGGGACCTCTATACGAAATACTGGCAAAAGGAAGAGAATGATAATTTGCGTTAAGAAGCAAGTTGCATTATTAAATTGAAGTAAATGGATCAACCTATAAAAGTAAGTATTATAGGCTAGCATTTTTATTGGACTGTTATCTTCCTTTTTTATCATTATTGTTTTTTTAACCTTCCAGAGTACCTATTAAATACCATACTGCAATTTGTACAGCTGTCAATTTAAATAAGTATATATGTGATTTATCGATGACAGTTTTGCAATTTTTGCTAAAAATACGTGCCTAGCGATTCTGTATTACAAAACAAACAAGAAAGTGTGAGCCCTCCAGGAAATTAGGGACATATGGAATCCCTATTATCATAAGATCTTCTATAACGTAATAGCTATTTTGCAATGTTTTGGTAGCAACAAGATGGCGGCAGGTCCATCAAACTGGCTTCACTCCGTCCAATGGTATTAAGATGCTAGTGTCTACTCTATGTATTCTGTGCTCGTTGGGAAAAAACCTTTGGGGAGACGTAGATGGAAGGATAATACTCTATTAAAATGGATTTAAAGGAGGTGGAATATGATTCTAGGGACTGGATTAATCAGGATAGGAGCCGATGGCAGACGTATGTGAGGGTGGCAATAAACTTCCAGGTTTCTAAAAGCCATTTATAAGTAAAAGTTTAGTACATAACATATATGTTAGTACTAGTTATTTTAGCCTCACCTTCCCATTTTATGTAAACATAATTTTAAGGAAAACCACTATTTAAAGAAAGAAAAAGTTATCCCTCTGAGATTCGTTAAAAAGGGGTTCTACTGCACATTATTCTGATGCATGACAGATTTTTTTTTAGTACACCATTATATTCATTTCTGCTGTAAGCAGACTAACACATAAGATAATTCTTGGATACTACATAAAAAGATGGAACGAAACTTTCTTACTTTTAGGAAATTTTCGCCCATTTATCAAAATATAAAAAGAACATATATTAGTAACACATAACACAAATATCACAACTTGCATAAATCTGTAAAAACTTTTAAACACAAATAGCAGGATATATAATTTTCTGCCTCTGTGGGCATATTTTCAATGACTCTTGGATAATGTCTAATACTAATGGTAAAGTAGGGTTCAATATAGTCGGATATTCAATAATATAAGGTAGTGCTTACTCTTAAATACATTGTTCTGATAATTGACAGACTTTATTTGTAAATTCATCTCTTGAACATACAAAATGATAGAATGAAACTTTCTTCCATTAATATTTATTAATATTAGAGGAGAAAAAGCGTTCCGGCACTGGGGATCGAACCCAGGTCCTTTGTTCTACGTACGAAGCGCTCTAACCATTGAGCTACGCCGAAGTTTAATCCACAGCACTGGATCGAATCCTCCTCCTCCAGTGTTTTTCACTTTTTTCTCCTATAATATTAATTGTTCCCATAACAGATGTATTCTGCAGGACCAAAAAATTAATTAATCTTTACGTAGATTATTCGAGCAACAGAAGATATTACTGTACAGATTACTGTGCATATTACTGTGGAATCCCGGCCACCAAGTCATTCAACTGAGTGCACTCCTTGTATAATGGCAATAAATGTCAACATACATGTCGAACTTGGAGTCAGGACACAAAGGGAAAAACACTGGAGGAGGGGGATTCGATCCAGTGTTGTGGATTGAACTCCGGCGTAGCTCAATTGTTAGAGTGCTTGGTACGTAAAACCAAGGACCCGGGTTCGATCCATGGCGCTGGAACGAATTTTTCTCCTCCAATATTAATTGTTACTGTAAAAGACGTATTCTGTAGGACCAAAAATTAATCTTTACGTACATTTCTTCCATTAGGTTAATTGCGTATATGTGTGAAAACATTAGGTTTTCACGTAGCTACTTTTAGAAAAATATCGACCATTTATCAATATAAAAACAAAATTTAATATATATATTAGTAATAACACAAATATCATTACCTCCATAGATATGTAAAAACTTCAACTTCAAAAAAGTGTTTACCATATAACTAAGCATATTAGTACAACGCTATTATGCTAATAACAATAAGTGTTTAGTTTCCAAGTTGACCAATACCCTTTCAAGCTGTGTCAGATATTAGGCCTACATATCTGGTATGGCATCCTTTGAAAATGATGGCAAAAAGAGTGTGAAAGAGTTGAGACTAATCTCAGTAACTCAATCTTTATTTACACAGATTCTTGAGCACGGCGGTATTCATATACACTCCCTCGTTCAAGGATCACAGATGGCTGTATGGGTTTTTTGGACGGTTCTGTATCTTCCTGAATACCATATCCTCCACCACCAGGTGTCTTCAACTGGAACACATCCTGTGCAGAAAACGAAAATAATGCATAGTACAAACATGATATAAAACTGCTTGTACATGATCAAATTGGGGCGCTCTTCCAAACAGGGGCAATGGCATTTCCTCTAAGGTTAGAGCCCAGTTTAGGTGTATGTGTATTAATCGAAAATTAGGGGCCAGAAAATACTGAGAATAGGACGCATGTTTATATGACATTTTTTTCGATTAATACAGATACACCTAAACTGGGCTCTAACCTTAGGGGAAATGCCGTTGCCCCTGTTCGGAAGCGCGCCCTCAAATTGTTCTTCAAATTTAATACTTTACAAAAAACTTTTCAAAGATTTATCAGTATTGAAAAAATATTTGTCAAAGACTGTTATTACTAAAGATTTGACAAGATTTAAAACATGTGCTTCAAGTTCATTGTAACCTATGTAAGCCTATCTATCAAATATTGCAATATAAATATGTGAATCTTTTGAAGAATAATTAGGCTATACAAAACAATATTTGTATTACTTAATTGTATGGTGTCCTAAAACAAAAAATATTATAACTGAATACATTTTTTAAATTAATTATTTCCCATTAGTATTTGCCTAGCTTATAGGTTAGAATCTTCATTCGAAAAATACATGTATTGGTACTTAACTCGAGATATCTGCCTTGCAATTTTCGCATTCTCATTATTTTTCTTAACTGAATTGTGATATTCCACAAAACCTATGGTGCACAGGTATGGGTTTAATTCATATAATTGAATTCAATCTCAAACAACTTTTCTCAGCCAAGCCACACTATGTTTCTTTTTATGGTTCTTGGCGCCATAATATTTCCGAATCCCATTGGTCAATTCCTTCAAAGAATTACCAAGTCTTTGATCAATTAGAACATGTTGTTTAGGCTACTTTAAAGACAGTCAAAGACTTTTAAAGTACGGTATTGTAAGTGATTTGACATTAAAATTATAAAGTATTGGCATGTCTTGAAAAGTCTTGTGAAGCATTGAATTTGACGAAAATTTGATCATGTGAAAGCAGCTTAAAACTACAATTGTGGCAAGTGTTGCAGGAGCACCACAAGCTTCCATATCATTAGGGAAAACATACCATGCTGTTAAGTTTTAAGATAAACATTCTAAGCTGAGTATCTCTTTCTTGATATATTTTAACGAAACACAACGCACATGAAAAATACATGGTACATAGTCGTGAACACACTACATTTAAAAAAAAAAAGACATACCGGTAATATATTAAAATTAAAAAAGTCTGACTTCTCAGTACGAGCAACTGCCCCAACTACCCACCCCCGTGAATGCCCCTGAAGTAATGAGTATTCCAACTGTACTCACCCCTGGCTCGACACTAACTGCAGTTTTCGATCCAAGACTAATTATTCTGCCACGACTCTTGTAAATAAGGTTCAGACCTTTCTCTCCAGTAGAACCACCTGAAAGAAAGAAATTGTAGACAGAAAATGACAACCGAAATTTGCAAAAAAATAAACCACAAAACTTAGTAATATCTGAGTACGTGTACTTCTTTGTGTTTCATTCCATGAATTACCAGTACTAAATATTCGTTACAATAATAATAATAAAAAAAAAAAGTAAACAATTTTCTGGCAGAATTTAACGTCTAATATTTCATACAGACGAAATGGTAGGTAACTCCTGCACCAGCACCTTGCTTTCTGGAAATCCAGGATCCGTCTGTATATATATGGACCCAATCATTTAAAGGATATCTGGTGTTACTCGTCTCTAAAGATAATAGGCCTCTAACTTAATTCCTTCGAGGTTTGTTTCTGTTTTACACATTTCCTCTATAAGGTTTAAATAATTGTATTCTATATTTAATAGAGTTAGAAGATTTGGTTTGATTTGTAGCTTTTCTTCTAAGTGTGGAAGGTTAATTTTATGTTGTATTTCCTGAACCAATGAAATGAAACTTTCTTGAGTTTTTAATCTGTACACAGATGTCTATGAATGCCAGTTATTTTATAATAAAATCGAGTAAGTTTTCTCATTGAATGAGTGTCTTTTCTTCTATTATCATTTTGATACCGATGGTATTGGTGAGGTATTTCATGGAATCTATTGAGAATGTTTTTATTCCTCCATTGATAAGTCTGAGTGCTTGGTTTTGTACATGTTCTAATTTGTTTATATAAGTAGAAGTTATCAAAAGAAGTTATCTAATGAAAAGTATACATTTCTATGAACTTAATTCAGGCCTACTATCACATTACTGAATAGTAGGCTATTAAGTGTATTATGATTATTCATATTTTGTGTCTCTTTTAACATTAGTTAGCAGAGTTGAATCTGTCTTAATTGCTTCATAAATGAATGACAACGATGATTAAAATTTAAAATAACTTGAACTTCAGCTTTCGTCAGACCTGTGGAACATTTTGTTCCCTTCATCCATCCACTTATTTTTCATAACGGAAACGTACAGAAACAACCAGTGGCGGTTTCTCAAGGAGGTTGCAGGTTTGTACACCCCCCAGTAATGTTGCTAATCTCCCGGTTTTGTTACAATTGAAAATATAATTTTATTTTACAATTTTCATTCATGACTATCTGCAGCTGGCGTCTTGTTTTGTACATCTGCAGGAGCCTCCCGAGCCTCTTGGTTTGCAGAGATGTTGAAAACCTATCGAAGGTAGTTTATAGAGATGTTCGGCTAGTACGGGGACAGGCGTGGTCTACTGCTTTCCTCATTGAGAACGGTTTGTCGCACTCCCTGGCATGGACACCAACGTCAGTGCAGAAAAAACTAAATTCACTGGGAAAGTATCTGTTTCAACTAGACATTTGTCCGAAGTAATAAGCATGAAAAATGTATTCTTTCGGCTTGTGCAACGAACAGTCGCATATTTCGCATATTACTTTCTCAATCTACATGTACACAAATGGCACAATATATAAAGGAGCTTGTATTTTGCTTTAAAGTTCTAAGAGTTGTCGTTCTGACAATAAGTGCTGCTATCTCCTGACAGCCTACGAAAGCTGCATTTGAATTTTATGAACGAAAACGTTGCACTTGGTACTTGGTAGCATTCTGATGACGATTCTGTGCTCAAATGTTTTTCATGAGGGTTAATCGCAATATAGAGAACGTAGAAACTCCGCCCACGACCCCTTCCACTTTTAGACTTTCTGTATAAATAGGTATGCTTGTATTTAGTCATTTTACTTATTAATTGCATATAAATTAGCTTTATATGTATACGCCCTCTGGTATACACGGTTTTAAACTTTACAGTAAAGTACGTTTAACTCCTTTTCGATATCCATTGTGCACCACCATATTTTCAAACCACTAGCCGCCACTGGAAACAACAGTGTATGCATTTACTTGTCACTTGACATTCTCCATGTTATCTATAATGTGATGATTTAACAAACGATATGATATATAGATATATACAGAAAAGACACAGAATATTAAACAAAAATGAAATATGACCATTCTTTCACCAGTCTGTAAATATGAAATTTTGGACAACCCGTATGGGCTCAAAAAGATACAAGCTTTTATAGTCTCAAATACGGGATGTCCCATATAATGCAGGACACTTGGCAAACCTTATATTAATTGCACTTTAATTTTAATTTCATGATAGTATTTATTGTTATTTTGTTTTTTTGTATGCTGATGGAATTATTATACAAAAATTGCAATGGCTTACCGTTCAAACCATATGGGTGAAAAACTCTGCGCTCTGTTAGCACAGACAGTGTGACGGGACTTCTGAACAGCAATTCTCTGATGACGCCATCACCGCCTCTGAAATGACCAGAACCTCCAGAATTGGGACGCAGACTGAAGTGGTGTAGTATTACCGGGTAGCGACACTCCAAAATTTCAGCATCAGTTATGCGAGTGTTAGTCATATGGGTGTGGATTCCACTGTGACCATGCCATGTCGGTCCCTGCACATACAGTATATCTCAATATACAGGATGGAAGTAATATAAATGTGCGCAGAGTGAAAGGGGCAATAGAAAACATTAAAATAAACAACAACCTATTAATGCATTTTGTAATTAAGTGCGTGCTTAATTAGAGAAATGGCTGGAAGTTCGCACAGTTTGGCAACAGCGCATTGCTGGCTCACTTACTAATACAAATAAGCAAATCTAAATATTGATTGTTCTCTATTCCTTTAAGAAAAAGTCCGAAATTTTCTTTTGGGTTTTTTTGTTCGCATCTTTTGCTGGCAGCCATGTCACGCCCACTTAGTGCTAGGATTTGGTTTAGCTAGCTCACGTAGACAATAGGACGTGTTGTTGCCCACGTATACATTCCTCTGACCTGCTTAGTGACAACAACCATAACAATTTGTCTTTGAAACCACTTCTACTTTGCCCCTATATTTTGTCTATAAACTGTCAAAATTAAAAATAAATATTAATATGAATGTACCCTACAACATACGTAAATTCTGTATTTCATAAATACAGTAAATAGTGTAACTTTCAAATTTCTTGATAAAAATTCAATTACATGACTTACACATTTCGGTTAAACTAGTTTTCCATTAAACCACTTTTTCATTAAACCAATTTTCCATTAAACTAATTTTCAGTTAATTCGGTTTTAGGTTAAACTGGTTTTCAACTAAGCCAGTACTGTTGAAATTAAAAATAAATATTAATATGAATGTATCATAGGCTACAACATATGTAAATTTTGTATTTCATAAATACAGTAAGTAGTGTAACTTTCAAATTACTTTATAAAAATTCAATTACATGACTTACATGTTTCGGTTAAACTAGTTTTCCGTTAAACCATTTTTTCATTAAACCAATTTTCCATTAAACTGATTTTCAGTTAATTCGGTTTTAGGTTAAACTTGTTTTTCAGCTAGCTAGTACTGTTGAAATTAAAAATAAATGTAATCTTCATCTTACGATGTTTGGGTGACGTATATACGTCCGTTGATGTGACATATTAATGAATTGAATACTATTATAGTCACAATCATGCCATGGTATGAAAGAAAAATTTCACAACCTCGAGCGGGAATCGAACCTGCGACTTCCTGTTCTCCGGTCAGGCGCTCTACCACTGAGCTATCGAGTTCGTCTCACGCCAAAGGCTCGGAATTATCCTTTCATACTGGCGACTCTGTTATAGAGTACTGTCCATAGCGTCTGATCTTAGTCAGCACTGCTTATGGCTGGAAAGAAACTTTACAAATGTAATCTTCATCTTACGATGTTTGGTAACGTATACACGTCCGTTGATGTGACATAAATATTAATATGAATGTACCATAGGCTACAACATATGTAAATTTTGTATTTCATAAATACAGTAAGTAGTATAACTTTCAAATTACTTTATAAAAATACAGTTACATGACTTGCATGTTTCGGTTAAAATAGTTTTCCATTTAACCAATTTTTCATTAGGAATAAACCAATTTTCCATTAAACTGGTTTTCAGTTAAACCAGTTTTTGGTTAAGAGATGTTCGGTTAATGAAGGTTTTACTGTATGCAGAATTATTTCTAATTTTTGTTGTGGATTTTTTAAAGTCCCAACAGTAACTAATATGGAAGACTAGTAAATCTCATTGTTAAGAGAAATTTCAGCTAAGTTGTAAAGGTATGTTATGCAAGATGAACCACTGAAAGAATATCTGAAATGTTTAAAATTAAAAGTTCATGTAAAGAGCAAAGTAATAGCGTTAATACAAACAAAATTAACTTACAGCTCCTGCTCCACCGGCAACTGTTTCATAATAGCCCCACGTCTCATCTCCAAATGTGATGTTATTCATGCAGCCTTGAGACGCTGCACAGACTTGAAAAGCCTTGAGTACAACATCCACTATACGCTGCGATGTCAGAACATTCCCACCAACCACAGCTGCAGTGTCTGATGGGTTGAGCAAACAGCCTTTTGGAATGACTACTTGTACTGGAGTCAGGCAACCCTACACGTAATAAGAACACAGAAATATATACGTATGTCAACAAATGCAGTGTTAACTTCAGGTATTAATTTCGTCGTTTCAAAATTGCTACAATTATTTTACCATCTTCATTGTTGCAATAAATCCACTGCACAGATCCAATGACCTTACTTCCACATTTATTGGATGTTATAGTTTACGATTCTTTCCACCTAAAAATCCACTGTAATCAGCTGGATTTCAATCCATGATACTTGAATTCTAAGGCAAGCAGAGTAATCACTAGATTACCAAATACCACGTACAAAGGAATAAATCTTACTTGATTGAGAGGTACATCATGTCCAACCATGCAGCGGAGACAGTAAATGATAGCAGACAGAGTTATAGCTTTCGGAGCATTACAATTACCCCACACTTCGTAGCCTGTTCCACTGAAAGCAATAAAAAATTATAAAATGAGTCAAAGCACACTAATATCCAACAATAATACAAAATTAAACGTTAGTTTCATGTCTTTATGGACTGATAATTGAAGGGTTCAGAGCCATAGTGGACCAATCACCATATATTAAAAACATAGAAAACAAGGGTTAAAATTAAATGAATACCATAATTTAATGAAACATGTAGCAAGTAATATAAAGTATGCACATTAAAACTGAATGATATGTCAATCTTCATTAAACTATGGTAATTACTTAACTTTAACCCTTGCTTTCTCTGCTTTTAATAAATGGCACTTGGCCCACTATGGCTTTGAACTCTTCAATTAAAGATCCCGTAAGGTTATGTAACAAGAAAAAAATACTGCCAATAATAAAGGAGTATGTGTATGTCTAATGCCTACCCACTCCACTTTGCGTGATTCGGGTTCCGCATACTGTGGATAGATGACAGGACTGTGACCCATTTCCAAATTGCACACCACTTCGGCGGGCCATGTTATGCATGATGTGTATCTGTGAAGAGTTATGTCGTGTACTAGGGTGAGGGTATGTGTAGGTGTACTGTAAGGAATGGGTGAGGATGATGATGAAGATGAGGAAGGGAAAAGGGGAAACCCAGTGCTGGCATGTAGCCTATTCCTGTCGAGTAGCACCAAGGAGGCTGCCAGGCTTAACATCCCCATCCGACAGACGAATCACTATCAACAGTGACATATGCCTTCCCTTCATATGCACTGCGGAGAGATTTGGGATTTAACCCAGGCATATTGATGCACAATTTAGTGATTAGAAGTTGTGCATTGCCATCTCTCCTAATCCCAAGGTAAAAATTTTACAAGAAAATTTCTGGCCCTGCCAGGAATCTAACATAGGCCAGCTTGTCTGGAGGCAGACACACTACCAAACTGTACTCCAACCACGAGAAAGTCTCCAGGGAATGAGAGGAAGCGGGATGATGCTGTGAATGAATGATGATGTCATAAGATGTCATAAGGTCACACACGTGGGTACTCGTATCTCTATTGGCTAGCTCTCACAGCACAAACAATAACACTGATATACACATTTTTATACTACCCTATTTACAAAATTAGATCACGGTTAATCTCCTGGTCTTTTAATGCCTAAATACAGGAAATAACATATGCAGGAAAGCGCATGATTTTTAAACTGACGTTATAACTCTAATATTATCTATCTACTTCGCTCCAATAAATGACGCAATAGTAAGCACATTCCTTTCACGGTTTATCTCCTGGTTGGAGAACAGTAGAGCTAACTCGGTGGACTGTATGTGGTGAACCTTGAAGTATAAAAGTCACCATTACAAAAAAAATTCGTTTCTGTGTACCTGAAATCAAATTCAGCTGTTCCATGCTCAGTTCCAATGGAAATTTTCAGACGTATAGGTGACCCATCATCTAAGTAGTCTTCCGCGTACAGATCACTATGTCCTGTTTGCTTGAATGTCTTTTTCCCTATTTCTTTCAACATGTCACGAACAGCCACCTCAGCATTTTCTTGTATGTAGTGCATGTAGGCCTGAACCACATTCAGACCGTATATGTCTATCAACTCCGAAACTAAACTGATACCCTGAAAATCAAACAAGAAACAAGAATTCACTAACAGAGTATAATGATTCATTCAGGGGCAGGACCTATGAAAACAGTTTTTTTTTCCTACCTGTAAATGATTCAAATGATGAGGGGTCTTGGAAATTAATTTTATAATATTAATATTTAAGAAGAAAAATTCGCTCCGGCGCCGGGGATCGAACCCGGGTCCTTGGTTCTACGTACCAAGCGCTCTGACCACTGAGCTACACTGAATTCAATCCACAGCACCGAACAGAAACTTCGGTCCTTCAGTGTTTCCCTTTTGGCCTGCCTCCAAGTTAGACATATATATGTTGACGTTTTATGTCCAAGTCAAGTGCCATTAAACAAGGAGCGCACTCAGCTGAGTGACTTATTTGGCCGGGATTCCGCAGTTAAGTGCACAGTAACCTATACAGAAATATGCACTGCTAGCTATGAGAATATTAAAGATTTTATTAATTTGTCCTACAGAATAATATCTGTAATATTCGATCCCCGGCGCTGGAGCGAATTTTTCTCCTTAAATATTAATTGTCAATATTACAGATATTATTCTGTAGGACAAATTAATGAAAGCTTTAATATTATAATTTTAATAACATATATCAACATATGATTGATTATTTATTCCGTCAATATGGCTTAAGCAATGAATTACATGTGAAAGAAGAACATATGAAAGAAAACTATAGATGTATTACACCCTATTTTATCTTGATGCTAACGTTTTCGCCCCTAGTGGGGCATCTTCAGGTACAAGATAGAAGTATCATCTAAAATAATTACAAACAAGTTTACATTTAAAAATGCCATGACTAGAATAAAATGGTGACAATATTATCCATACCAACATTAAATGTCCTGTCAAAATTTTAAAAACAAATTTAATTTAAAACAATGTGAATTTACATAGTTATATAAAGTAGATCCCCTTGTATGGATGTCTCAAATACAGTATATTGTTGCCAATAAGGTGATGATCACAATAAAATCAATAAATACTAAAAATATACAGAATTAAAACCTTATATTATTAAATATGGAGTCATAAAAGCGTGTATAACTAATTTCATGGAGCAAGTGGAATTCTCGTTAAATGTTCAATGCTCTCGTATAACATCATGCGAGTCTAATCATCATACATGGGTTGTTAAACAGAAGGGATGTGTTTTTTGCCCGTAACAACCCGTGTATGATGATTAGACTCGCATGATGTTATACGAGAGCATTGAACATTTAACGAGAATTCCACTTGCTCCATGAAATTAGTTATACACGCTTTTATGACTCCATATTTAATAATATAAGGTTTTAATTCTGTATATTTTTAGTATTTATTGATTTTATTGTGATCATCACCTTATTGGCAACAATATACTGTATTTGAGACATCCATACAAGGGGATCTACTTTATATAACTATGTAAATTCACATTGTTTTAAATTAAATTTGTTTTTAAAATTTTGACAGGACATTTAATGTTGGTATGGATAATATTGTCACCATTTTATTCTAGTCATGGCATTTTTAAATGTAAACTTGTTTGTAATTATTTTAGATGATACTTCTATCTTGTACCTGAAGATGCCCCACTAGGGGCGAAAACGTTAGCATCAAGATAAAATAGGGTGTAATACATCTATAGTTTTCTTTCATATGTTCTTCTTTCACATGTAATTCATTGCTTAAGCCATATTGACGGAATAAATAATCAATCATATGTTGATATATGTTATTAACACGAGGCTTAGCTGAACATTCCCAACATGAATTGTAAATTATTATAATGTTAGTTTGAGTTTTTGCACCAACCAGGAGTCATAAATTTAAAAAAAAATTAATTAAATTAAGGTATTGATATAAAATGAATGCACTTCATCATCCTTTGACAAAAATGCATGTCCTAGAGCTCAAAAGAACCGTGTAACAAATACAAGTGAGGAAATTTTGAAAACACTTAATTGAGATTTTAAAAAAATTGTCCAGAAGAAGAAAAAAGAAGATACTCTTAAGCTTGTTTTAATGTTCACTACTCTAAATTAACGATTTTAATGTGTGATTGAATACCCTGTGATTAGCAGCAATCTGAGCCTTTAGGTCGGACAGATTATCCTGAAGATTTCTTGTCCCAGATGATCCTGGAATCTTTCCCGGAGCCATTAAAGCTTCAATAAGCTCCTTTTCATTAAACACTCCTTTTCTGACCAGGTAGAAGCTCTTGAAGCTCGCTCCTTCCTCGATAAGGCTCTTGGAATGTGGTGGCATAGATCCTGGCGTGATGCCACCTATATCTGCATGGTGTCCCCGACTTGCCACAAAAAACACGGGCTTGCTGACATTCCTGAAAAATTGTGCTTTGTTATACATATAACAGTAGCATATTAGATCTCATATTAAGTTGTTTTTCCAACGTAAAAAATTACTTATTAGATCCAAACATCCAGTAATTGAAGGCAAGATTATTATTATAGATACAAAAAAGTTAATTAAAATAGTGATAAAACGTGTACAGAACAATTTTTGCATTTTCTTTCTGTTTTTATGCAGAGTACCGATAGTAAAAAGTAAGTTATGAGAAGAAAAAATTCATAGAATACTTACAGGGCTCCCACTTATCCTATTCTTTCTATTTTTGTGTAAAATGCCCTACTTTGTCCTATATTTTGGTAATTTGTCCTAATTTCCCTACTTTTTACAGAGCGAAGAAAAAGAAAAAATAAAACTAAGTATTTTAAAATCCAATTTCAGCTGGACTTTATATTAATTCTAAGAACAATTTATTTCGGAATATGTATGATAAGACTTTCTTGTGTTAAATTTTAATGTACCTTGTTTACATGTTTCGACCTATTTATGGGTCATCTTCAGAACTGGTCGTTGTTGGTCTTGGCACCTCATGTTGTTTCCTGTAAGGGTGCGTTCGTAGTGTAGAGTCAAAGAGTGTAGGCCTATGTGTTTTGAAATTGAGTTGTGTGTTAAGAATATCGTTGGGGTGTGTTTTCGTGTGTCTGTATATTTCATATTGTTCTAGTGTGTTGAGTTTCTGGCTTTTTGGTCGGATGTGCAGTATTTCCATGTCTGTGTTGATGTCTCTGTAGGTGTGGTTGGCATTTGTGATTGTTCTGCATATGTGGAGGTGTTTTGTAATTTTGTTATGGTTGTGATTTGTTCTTTGTAACGTGTTTGAAACTATCTGCCTGTCTGTCCTATGTAGAAGTTGTTGCAGGTGTTACATTTGAGTTTGTGTTTTTGTGCGTTGAAATGTTTTTGTAGAGTGTTATTTGTTCTGTATGCGATGTTGTAATTTAATTTCTTCAATGTAGTTGCAATTTTGTGTGTGTTTTTGTTTTAGTATGTTAGTGTGATGTATTTTTTGTGTCCTTGTGTTTGTGCAACAACTTCTACATAGGACAGACAGGCAGATCGTTTCAAACACGTTACAAAGAACACATCACAAAAAGAACACATCACAGCCATAACAAAATTACAAAACCCCTCCACATATGCAGAACACATCACAAATGCTAACCACATCCACAGAGACATCAACACAGACATGGAAATACTACACATCCAACCAAAAAGCCAGAAACTAAACACACTAGAACAATATGAAATATACAGACACGCAAAAACACACCCCAACGAAATTCTCAACACACAACTCAACTTCAAAACACACACACTCTTTGACTCTACACTATACCACAGGAACACACCCTCACAGGAAACAGAACAAGTGGCGCCAAGACCAACAACGACCAGTTCTGAAGATAACCCATAAATAGGTTGAAACATGTATACGAGGTACGTTGAAATTTAACACAGGAAAGTCTTACCATACATATTCCGAAATAAAATAGTGACAAAATGTGTACAAAACAATTTTTGCATTTTCTTTCTGTTTTTGTGCAGAGTATTAAAAAGTGTAAGTTATGAGAAGAAAAAATTCATAGAATACTTACAGGGCTCCCACTCGTCCTACTTTTTCTACTTTTGGGTAAAATGCCCTACTTTGTCCTACATTTTGGTAATTTGTCCTATTTTTCCCTACTTTTTACAGAGAGAAAAAAGAGAAAAAATAAAACTAGGTACCGGTATTTGAAAATCCAGTTTCAGCTGAACTTTATATTAATTCTAACAACAATTTATTTTTGTACTTCTTGTTTGTTTTTACCATAGATGTCTATTATTTGCATTTTAAGTTGTTATATTTTTTTCTAATTTGTGAGATTGTTTTAATTCTTGAACAGAACCAGATTTATTGAGATTGTTTTAATTCTTGAACAGGATCAGATTTATCTAGGAATGTAAAGAATAGAGAAAATACACTCACTTATAGAATACAGGTGTTATAACTGTGAGATCAGGAAGATGTGAACCTCCTGCTGCAGGGTGGTTGGTGAGGATGACATCTCCTTCACAGAATCCTCCTGGGAGTGATCTCATCTGTAAAAATAATCAAATGTTGGCTTTCTCGGGTTTCACTTAACAAGTAACAAGATTACCAGTTTACAGAGCATAAATTATTACTCCAATTGCATGCTCAGAATGTTCAAATTGTTGGCCTGTGTGAGGGAAAAAAATTCAATACTTACGTTACTAGTTAGAAACAATTGCATGTTAATGTACGAAGAACCATCAAAAAGTAATATTTGTAAGATAAATTACAAACTGGTTCAAGATGAAATTATTTTTATCTCAATTTTCTTGAATGTTTAAAATTCTTAATTGCGGTTTCCATTGCCAGAAATTATTGTCTGTATGTAAATTAAATAGCAGAGGGGAGAGCCCACATTCTTCTCTTACACTGATGCTAATTATACATCTTGATTACACAACTTTTAACACTGTATCACTTCGGAATATGTATGATAAGAACTTTCTTGTGTTAAATTTTAACTACAAAACAAAACTACTTCACATACAATAACAAATATTACACACAAACCGAAGGCCTACGCATGGGATCACCCGTTTCCAGCATACTAGCTGAAATATTCTTACACCACATAGAACAGACATACATACTAAACAAAGACAACAACAAACACGCAGACAACATCATATATTGGCACAGATACGTAGATGGCATACTAATACTATACAAAGGAAACAAAAGACAGATCCAAAACCTACATCAACACATAAACAAAATACACCCAAAACTACACTACACATTAGAAATTGAAAACAACAAATCCATAAATTTTCTAGACATCACAATAACAAAAGTAGACAACAAACACACATTCAAAGTATACAGAAAACGCACAACAACAACAACAACACACATACACAACACATCCAACCACCCCACACAACACAAACAAGCTGCATTTCGAACAATGGTACACAGACTACTCAACATACCAATGAACCAACAGGATTACAACGAAGAACTAAACACAATCAAATACATAGCGCAAGAAAACTGATACAACCCCAACATAATAGACAACATAATACGTAAGACAAAACAAAACCACAAAAAACAGAAGAATACAACACAAGAACACAAAAAAATACATCACACTAACATACTAAAACAAAAACACACACAAAATTGCAACCTCATTCAAGAAATTAAATTACAACATCGCATATAGAACAAATAAGACTCTACAAAAACATCTCAACACACAAGCAACACAAACAAACAAATACAACCACACAGGCGTAAACAAACTCAAATATAACACCTGCAACAACTTCTACATAGGACAGAGAGGCAGATCATTTCAAACACGTTACAAAGAACACATCGCAGCCATAACAAAATTACAAAACATCTCCACATATGCAGAACACATCACGAATGTCAACCACACCTACAGAGACATCAACACAGATATGGAAATACTGCACATCCAACCAAAAAGCCAGAAACTCAACACACTAGAACAATATGAAATATACAGACACACGAAAACACACCCCAACGATATTCTCAACACACAACTCAATTTCAAAACACATACACTCTTTGACTCTACACTACGAATGCACCCACACAGGAAACAAGAGGCGCCAAGACCAACAACGACCAGTTCTGAAGATGACCCAAAATAGGTCGAAACATGTTAACAAGGTATTTTAAAATTTAACACAAGAAAGTTCTTATCATACATATTCTGAAGCTAATTATACATCTTGATTACACAACTTTTAACACTATATCACTCGGAATAAAAACTTCATATTTCATGCTAATTGTTTCTTCTATCATTGAACTGGATGCTTGCTTCATAGAAATTTTAGTTTTATTGTAGATAATTTCCAACATTCGAATAAGGTGTCGAGTACCGGTAATTATTTTATTATTTAATATTTAAATTCCATTGCACTATACTTATAATATATTATTTGTATCTTCTTGAATTTTAATGTATTGTTGTTGTTGTTTTCTAATGCCAGGCATTTGACAGTAAAGTCATTTGACCTCTTGCACTCCAATATTTTTCAAAGATATTATCATGACTAGCCACTGAAGCACAGATTTTGAGGTGTTCTGAATCCATTTCTTGGTTTGAGTTGCACAATGGGCAATTAGGGGACTGATATATTCCAATTCTATGCAGGTGTTTGGCCAAACATTCATGGCCAATCTAAATGCAGCTACAGACGATTTTCGTGGTAAATCGGGAATTAACTGTGGATTTTGATGCAGAGTGTTCCATTTTTTCCCTTGGGATTGTGTTATCAAATTTTGTTTGTTGAAGTCTAAGTATGTAGATTTAATATATCTCTTCACAGAGTAATACGTAGATTTAGTAACAGGTCTGTAAGTAGCAGTGCTGCCCTTCTTTGCTAAAGCATCCACATTCTCGTTTCCCAGGATTCCACAATGGGATGGTATCCATTGGAATACAATTCTTTTTTTGAGTGATATTAATTGAGAGAGCATTTTAGTTATTTCTGCTGTTTGAGATGAAGGTGTGTGTTTAGAGACCATTGATAGAATAGCTGCTTTGGAGTCTGACAATATAACTGCATTTTTAAATTTACTGATGTGGCATAGAAGATTCCTGAGACTTTCACTTATTGCAATGATTTCTCCATCAAAACTTGTTGTTCCATACCCAAGAGATCTATAAAGTGAGAAGAGACACCACATAACACCTGCACCGGCACCTTGTTCTCTGGAGATCAAGGATCCGTCAGTGTATAAATGAAGCCAGTTTTGTGGAGGGTATCTAATATTAATTGTCTCTAAAGACAATTATTTTAGTATTTCAGTGTTTACTTCTGATTTCAGTATTTCTTCTGTTAAATTTAGATTATATTCCATATTTAATAGAGTCAAAGGGTTTGGTTTAATTTGTAGGTTTTTTTTAAATTCGGGATATTGATTTTCTGTTTTAATTCTTGAACAATGGATATGAAACTTTTTTGAGTTTTCAATCTACAGAGAGGACTGTATGAATGCCAATTGTTTCCTGGTAATCTAATAAGCTTTTCATATTGAATCAGTGCTTTTTCTTCTATTGTCATTTTGATGCTGTTAATATTAGTGAGGAATCTCATAGAATCTATTGGAGTTGTTTTAATTCCACCAGTAATGAGTCTGAGAGCTTGGTTTTGAACATATTCTATTTCGTTTATGAAAGGTGAAGTAATTAAAATTTCTCCGCAGTATGTCAGCACTGGCTGTATAAACATTTTGTATGTAGTGTTCAAAGTATTCCTAGAGCATCCCCATTTCTTTCCTGCTAGTCTTTTTAGAAGGGAGAATCTTTTACGAGTTTTTTCAGAAATGTATTTCAAATGGTTGCTCCATGTTAACTTACTATCGAAAATAACTCCAAGATATTTGGATTCATAAGTCCTAGGAAGGTGTTGGCCATTGTATTGGATACTGAATTCTCTTTCTTTTTTACCAAGAGAAAATATTTGGTAGTTACTTTTGCTTAAATTGAGTGTCATCAAATTTGATGTATTCCATTCATGTAGTTGATTTAGAGCTTTAAGAGCAGAATTTTGAATTTTGTCTCTATGTCTGTAAGATCCGGAAGTCCACAAAACTATATCATCTGCAAATAGTGCTGTTTTCATGTTTGATTCCTCTAATAGGGAGGGTAAGTCATTTATATAAATATTGAATAAAGTTGTGCTGAGGACAGCGCCCTGAGGTAGACCTCGATATGTTTGTCTGTAACTAGAAAGTGAGTTATTGAATTTAGTGGCAATGAATCGTTGACTAAGGAATTCTGATACCCATCTGAACATGTTGCTGGATATACCTAATTTCTGGAGTTTTAGTAATAATTTATTTCTCCAAACAGAGTCATATGCTAGCTGAAAGTCAATAATATTGCCAAGGTATCTTCTTTCTTGTTAAAACTGTCTTTTATGTCTTGGCCGAGGCGTATGACTTGTTCATTGGTAGAGTGTAGTTGTATTGTAAACCATAATTAAAGATTTTCATTAATTATAATTTTGACATCAAATCTCATAATAAATTAATTACCTGATACTGAACAGCTTCCTGCATGGATCCAAGGTGCACAGGGATATGAGGAGCATTAGATACGAGACCTCCATCTGGGCCAAAAAGTGCGCAGGAGAAATCCAATCGTTCTTTGATATTTGTTGAAATTGAAGTACGTTGTAAAATTCTGTAATAAAATATATATATTTTCTAATAATAAAAAGAGATAGTGTATAATGATAACATTTTAAATAATAACAATTTTCAACGTATAGCTGAAAATATGATTTTATTTTGATTCACTTTTTATTGAAATTTCACGAACAGCAGAATATTTCATAAAACATGGTCATAAGTCCGAGTCAGTTTCTCTGCTTGAATAGAATGAATAAGCACTTAGAATGCTGTGAAAAATTCATTCTATATAATTCTGTACACAGAAGTTACCAACCTGCCCATCTGTTCAGCAATGCTCATGAAGCGATGTGAGAAAATGCTGAGTTGTATAGCATCCAGTTCTGTTCCTATCTTCTTTTGCTCTCCAGATCTGATTTCAATCTTAATATCTCCTCTTGACGTAACGACGGCAGTGCAGTCAGGTTCAACTAGAATTGTACTCAAATTGTCCATGATGATGGCTGGACCATGAATTGTATGTCCTGCCTTCAGATTGCTCAACAGATATACTGAAGTTTTATGGTACCCATTCTCAAAATAAACCTTAGTTTCCTGCAGAAAAAAAAACAACAGATATAATAGCACATTATACAACGAGCCTATAATGGTAGTAATTAAGACGCGAGTATATTTATAAAACGAGTGCAAGCGAGTTTCATAATTTTCATACGAGCGTCTTAATTACCATTATAGGCAAGTTTCATACGACTTTTTATGCTCGACCATATTTCTAACTTGAAATTATTCATAAGTATTCATGTTATTCTTATGTGACTGGGGAACGGAACTGACCTTGTGCAATCTCGTAAATTGTGAGATGTGCGCAGATGCGAAAGTATTGATTTTTTCCCCAGGAACAAATGTCATTGACCTTGATATAATCTAGAGAGTAAATGAACATTGATCTTGATATAACATTGAAATTGATTTAGACATTGAAAAACGAGATGACAAATTGAATTTATTTGAATATTACTTACAATTAACGCTAATTATTATAGTAACAGAACATATCCTTCTGCGACAGTATTGGATTTCCAGCCTCCGTGACGTTTCGCTAGTTGTCTTTCGATTGCATATCCGAGAAAAATCGATACTTGCACTTTCATATTACTACAGTGGCGCGTTCTGATTGGTTGAAGAAGTGAACTTTAATGAATAGGTATACTTTAATAAGGTCCATTAAAGGGCTGCTACCAGGTGTATAATTACTACATTTCGGCATGGTCAAGCATAAAACCTTTTAAAACTCTTTTGAAATTTTTATTTTCTCATTATGCAAAATTGCTAAAGATCAGTTTTGACATTTTTGCAGAAATAAAAGTTTGCATCACTGATTTAAAAAACTGGTTTTGGCATGTTTTTCTATCTATTTACAAAAATGTCTCCTGAACTGATAGTTAAATTTCGTTCACATTCACTATCTACGTATCAATATCAATTTATCCAGATATGCAATAATGTTCAGTAAACATTTTCAAAACATACTACTTAAGTAACAATTTCTTAATTTGTCTTTTTTTTTTTTTTGACGACACATTAATTCCACCATTTTGTTAATAAATGAATGCAGCTGTGTATTAAAATCTATATAAATTGTAAAAACTGAATTGGATATGGTACTGAAAATGCTGCACATAGGTATCATTCATATTGTGTTTAATAATCATCGATTAAAGTTCTCGTTAACCCTTTGTTAAAAACATAAAATTTACTCTGTCACACGTTAAAAGTGTTAAAATTGTTAAAAAGGTATTTACCTTCGACAGACGGCCCGTTTCGACGCTATTTGTCGTCGTCTTCAGTGTCTCTTGAACCACTGCTGATTTTGGCTCTGTGATGTGCAGTTGTCGATGGTAGGGGTGGGGGTGTGTTGCTCCTATGGTGGGGGTTGGTTGTCTGTATGCTATGACGTACTATGACGTCAAACAATGTGTGCGTATTGAACTGTAGTTGCGTATTAAGTATATATTGTGGGTGTGCTATTGTATTCTTATATATTTCGTATTGTTCTAGGATGTTTAACTGTGAACTTTTTGGTGTGATGTGTAAAATTTCCATATCTGTTTCTATATTATTGTAGTCATGATTATTGTCGATAATGTGATCTGCAAAATTTGATGTAATGTAAGGTTTGGTTATAGCTTTAATATGTTCGTTGTATCTTGTATGAAAGGATCTTCCTGTCTGTCCTATGTAAAAATGTGGGCAACTATTGCATTTTAATTTGTAAACTCCAGTTGAATTATATATATTTGAATGTTTAGTGTGGTTATTTAAGTATTTCTGTGTTGTGTTATTTGTTTTGTATGCAATTTTGTACTTTAGTTTTCTGAATGAAGTTGCAATTTTGTGGGTATTGGTATTGTGATATGTTAATGTTATGTATTTATTCTCGCGTGCTGTTTGTGTTGGTTTGGTCTGTTTTTGTTTTGCCTTTTTTATTAGTGTGTCTATTATGTTAGGGTTGTATCCATTGTCTTGTGCTATATATTTTATCGTGTTTAATTCTTCAGTGTAGTTGTCATTGTTCATTGGTATATTAATTAATCTGTGTGTCATTGTATGGAAAGCTGCATGTTTATGTTGTGTGGGATGATTTGATGAATTGTGTATATGTGTTGTGGTTGTAGTGGGTTTCCTGTATATTTTGAATTCGTGTCTATTATTTGTTTTCGTTATGATGATGTCTAAGAAGTTTATAGCTTGCTTATGTTCCATTTCTACTGACAAATAGAAAACATACATCAACAACTCAACAAAATACACCCCAAA
Source organism: Periplaneta americana (assembly GCF_040183065.1). Classification (NCBI taxonomy): domain Eukaryota; kingdom Metazoa; phylum Arthropoda; class Insecta; order Blattodea; family Blattidae; genus Periplaneta; species Periplaneta americana. The sequence goes on along the minus strand of NC_091119.1, from coordinate 166,699,162 downwards.
TTAAAGTATACAGTAGAAATGGAACATAAGCAAGCTATAAACTTCTTAGACATCACCATAACCAAAACAAATAACAGACACGAATTCAAAATATACAGGAAACCCACTACAACCACAACACATATACACAATTCATCAAATCATCCCACACAACATAAACATGCAGCTTTCCGTACAATGACACACAGATTAATTAATATACCAATGAACAATGACAACTACACTGAAGAATTAAACACGATGAAATATATAGCACAAGACAATGGATACAACCCTAACATAATAGACACACTAATAAAAAAGGCAAAACAAAAACAGACCAAACCAACACAAACAGCACGCGAGAATAAATACATAACATTAACATATCACAATACCAATACCCACAAAATTGCAACTTCATTCAGAAAACTAAAGTACAAAATTGCATACAAAACAAATAACACAACACAGAAATACTTAAATAACCACACTAAACATTCAAATATATATAATTCAACTGGAGTTTACAAATTAAAATGCAATAGTTGCCCACATTTTTACATAGGACAGACAGGAAGATCCTTTCATACAAGATACAACGAACATATTAAAGCTATAACCAAACCTTACATTACATCAAATTTTGCAGATCACATTATCGACAATAATCATGACTACAATAATATAGAAACAGATATGGAAATTTTACACATCACACCAAAAAGTTCACAGTTAAACATCCTAGAACAATACGAAATATATAAGAATACAATAGCACACCCACAATATATACTTAATACGCAACTACAGTTCAATACGCACACATTGTTTGACGTCATAGTACGTCATAGCATACAGACAACCAACCCCCACCATAGGAGCAACACACCCCCACCCCTACCATCGACAACTGCACATCACAGAGCCAAAATCAGCAGTGATTCAAGAGACACTGAAGACGATGACAAATAGCGTCGAAACGGGCCGTCTGTCGAAGGTAAATACCTTTTTAACAATTTTAACACTTTTAACGTGTGACAGAGTAAATTTTATGTGTTTAATAAGTTTGCTAACTAAACTTACAAAACTTGCATGTACATACATCATTTTAATAAACTGGCAATAACACCATAATCTTGAAATTTTAAAACGAATTCTTTAAAAATAAAACCACTATCCTATTTACGGGTTACTTTATAAAGCAACATAAGAATTTATTCGCTTTTGCATTGCAATAGACAGACTTTCGTATTGTATTGTATTGTATTGTATTGTATTGTATTGTATTGTATTTATTAACATTCCATGGTATTCATACATTGCTTTACAGCTAGAATATGGAACAAGTCAAAAAACTTAATACTATTATAAAGTCTTAATTTATAGTCACAGTCTAGATGAAAAATATACAGAAGAGATTTACAATATAGTCTACTAGTACAACACAAAGTTTTAGTATCAATTTCATGAAGTGTTATTGAATGTCATGAATTCACCTACAGAATAGAAGGCATGAGAAATTAGGTACTGGTACTTCTTTAATTTGGCCCTAAATAATCTTATGTTTTGAGTTTCATTTTTTATATCGGTAGGGAGGCTATTAAAAATTTTTACTGCCATATAACGCACTCCTTTTTGAAAGCACGATAGACTTGCTGATGGAGTATGAAAGTCATTTTTTTGACGTGTATTTATGCTATGAACTGTTGAATTAGTTACAAAGTTTTCACGATTACATACGAGGAAGATTATTAATGAAAAGATATACTGACAAGCCACTGGCATTATCTGTAGTTTTTTTTAAATAGTCCTACACGATTCCCTAGATTTGGCACCTACTATTATTCTAATTACTCTTTTTTGTAATAGAAATATACTGTTATTATCTGTGGAATTTCCCCAGAATATTATTCCAAAACTCATTACCGAGTGGAAGTATGCAAAGTATATTGTTTTTAAGGTATTAATATTTACTATATTTTGCATAGATCTAATAGCAAAACAAGCTTAATTTAGTTAGGGGATAATTTCTTTAATATTGTGACAGCGACGTGAGATTCGAACTCACGACCAGCGTCCCGCAAGAGAGAAGATCGCGCGGAGCACTTGGGATGGCGCGCGGCGGAGAGGGGAAAAGGGCCAACGCGGCGAGAGAGTGGAGCGGGAGTGCGCGCGCATCTGGTGCTGGTAGAGAGGAGAGGGCTCGGGATTTTTCTGGAGTGCCATCTCTAGAGACGCGTGGAGCCTTCGAGGCTACGTCGCTGTTGCTATAAATTACGGACGCGAAGGAACGACAGCAGTTTTCCAGTTTGCAGTTTTCAGTTATTAAGTCAGTGAGTAAGCCAGAGCAAGCAAGCCAGACTTGTGTGCCGGAGTTCGACTCGAGTGTGCGTCCGCATCTGCGTCAGCATCCGAAGGCCTGAGTTCGAGTGCAGTGGACCGCAGTTGGAGGGACCTGAGTTCGAGTGCAGTGGACCGCAGTTGGAGGGACCCGAGTTCGAGTACAGTGAACTGTCTCTGAAGGTCTGTGGTTCGAGATACTGTGAACTCGAGTGACTGAGATAGAAGAACTGTGAACTGAGAACTGGTAGTTCTGATTTGTAAATAGTGCTTTGTAAATATTAGTTAAGTTTAACAGTACATTGTTGTTACTAATAAAATTCACATTGGTGTCAGAACCGGGACATTATCGACAATGGAGAACCTACAGCAGATCCTGCAAGCCATCGCGGAAATGAAAGCAGAAATGAAAGACGAAATGAACAAGCACATCAGTGAGTTGAAGAACGATATAAGTGAAGTGAAAACGGAGATGAAAAGTGACATAAGTGAAGTGAAAGGCGACATAAGTGAAGTGAAAGGCGACATAAGTGAAGTGAAAACGGAGATGAAAAGTGACATAAGTGAAGTGAAAGGCGACATAAGTGAAGTGAAAGGCGACATAAGTGAAGTGAAAACGGAGATGAAAGGCGACATAAGCGGAGTGAAAGCCGACATAAGCGGAGTGAAAGATGACGTCACTACGCAAATTGAAAGCGTTTCGGCCCACGTAGATGGAATTGTCGCCATCGTGAAAGACGAACTCAAAGCCGACCTTGACAACCTAAACAAGAATTTTACAACTATAAACGAGACAGTAACCGAATTGAGACAGGAGGTAGACCATTTCGACGGCAAAATCCGCGATCTCGAGCGTCGTCAAGAGCAGACGAGCGAGTTGCTGGACAAGACGAGTGAGGTGATGGAAAAACACGCCGAGGAAAACAAGCACATACTCACGTTGATGGACCGACATGCTGAAGAAAACAAGCACATCCTCGCGTTGGTGGATCGCCAGGCTAGAGAACAGAAACAGATAGTTGCCGAGGAGGTTCGACGTGCCATGCAAGAAACGGCCACAGAGTTGAGGACTCCATATAGTGGCCCTGCGGAATCATCGCCTTCAGCCAGACATCACAACGTCAAGACGCCAAAGTTCGACGGTACGACGTCTTGGGCAATATTCCGTCGCCAGTTCGAGGCCACCGCAGCACATAATGGGTGGACACCAGCGGAGAAGACTACTCAGCTGCTGACCGCGCTTCAAGGACAGGCGTCGGAGATTCTTCACAGCGTTCCAGGAGATGGGACAGCCGCTGAGATAATGGCGGCCCTGGAGGGACGTTATGGTGACCATCAACTTGCTGCAGCATTTAGGACCCAACTAAAAACGAGGGTCCAACAGTCAGGCGAGTCCCTACAAGAATTCGCGATGGCGGTGGAACAACTGGCCCATAAGGCCCTCAGGGGCCTACCTAATGATTTCATCGCTGGAGAGGCGGCCTACACCTTCGGCAGCGGAGTTCGAGACCCGGAAATAAGACAACAGCTACTCTTAGCAGAGCATCGCACCATCAACGCAGCTCTGGCGGCGGCCCTCAGGATGGAGGCAGCCAAGTTGACTGCGAACGTCTCGGCATCGCACCGGATTAGGAGCGTCGCGGCGGCCGACGTCGAGGAACGTCAACCGAAATCACCCGAGCGACGAAGACGAGGAGTGCCCACCTGCTGGTCCTGCGGCGAGCCTGGACACCTGAGGAGGGACTGTGACCGATCTGGTCACAAACAGGAAAACTAAAAGGGGCCGATGCGATGAGGGGCACATCGGCGCCGTCATCACCATCCCCTCGGCTGATCTTGAAGACGGTTAACAGAAGATGCGACGATGGGCTGATTGCTGACGGATGGATAAGAGGCCGCCCATGCAGAGTACTGGTAGACATCGGGGCGTCGCTCACTATCGCCAGACCAGAAGTCGTGCGTGGACTACCTGGGAGGACGCCGCTGCGCCGGTATGAGCTACGTACTGCCTCAGGCGAGAACCTGCCCATCCAAAAGGAGGTTTTCCTGGATCTGACATTGGGAAAGAGGAGACTGGAGATGTGGGTGTTCGTCGCCAACATCACTGAAGACGTCATCCTGGGACTCGACGCCATGCGGATTTTCGATGCAACGGTGGACGTCCGGCGCCGTATCCTGCGTTTTGGTCAGGATGAAGTGTTCCTGAGAGACGTCGAAGACCAACCCATGGCCAGCAGACTCACCTTGGAGAATCAAGTGACAATCCCAGCAGGCTGCGAGATGGTGGTGACGGCAAGACTGGACGGAAAACCTAAGAGAAACCTGCTCCTCGATTCGCAAACAACTCCGATAGATGGGGTTTATGTGGCCAGATCCTTACTCCCGAATCAGAAGGTGGTACCGGTGAGGGTCCTGAATGTCACCAATCGGGACAAGGAGGTGCCTAGTGGAACTGTACTAGGTAACGTCGAGCCGGTGGTGTCTGTGACGTCTCTGGCAGAAAACGAGGAGTGTCACCGACCACGTCCAGATCTAGACCCATCACTGAAAGAGCTGGCTCGAGAATTGCCGGCGAATTTAAGCAAAAGAGAAAGAAGACAAGTCCACGATCTACTGACAGAATTTCAGGACGTGTTCAGTCTGTCTGAAAATGACTACGGGAGAACGGAGAAAGTTCAGCACCGCATCGACACCGGAAATGCTCGCCCAATCAGACAACCTCCTCGACGCGTCCCTCTAGCTAAACAGAGGGAGATTGACAACCAACTGGAGGACATGAAAGCAAGAGGGGTCATCGAGGAATCCGACAGCCCTTGGTCATCACCTGTGGTGCTGGTGAAGAAGAAGAATGGGGACCTGCGCTTCTGCGTGGACTACAGAAGACTGAATGACGTCACCAAGAAGGACTGCTTTCCCCTTCCACGAATTGACGACACCTTGGACACCCTGGCCGGAGCAGAGTGGTTCTCGACGTTGGATCTCAAGTCAGGATACTGGCAGGTGGCGCTACATCCGGAGGATAAGGAGAAAACGGCATTCTCTACAGGCCAGGGACTATGGCAGTTCACCGTTATGCAGTTCGGCCTCTGCAACGCCCCGGCTACATTCCAGAGACTAATGGAGTCCGTAATGAGAGGCCTGACATACGACACCTGTTTGCTGTACCTTGATGACGTCATCGTGGTGGGCAAGACTTTCGGCGAACAGCTGTTGAACCTGAGGAAAGTGTTCGAGAGACTGCGACAAGCCAGACTGAAGTTGAACCCGAAGAAATGTCATCTATTCCAGAAGAAGGTCAACTACTTGGGACACGTAGTAGGGACCAACGGAGTGGCCACGGACCCGGAGAAGCTACAAGCCGTCAGAGGATGGCCGAGACCGAGGGACAAGCAGGAGCTGCGCCGCTTTCTCGGCCTCTGCACTTATTACAGAAGGTTCGTAGCTGGGTACGCCAACATCGCTAAGCCTCTAACCCAGCTGACCGAGGAGAAACGACAATTCCAGTGGACAGACGAGGCGGAGTCATCCTTCCAGTCGCTGAAAGAGGCGCTCTGCACTGCTCCTGTACTGGGATATCCCATCCCTGGAAGGAAGTTCACGCTCGACACGGACGCTAGCAACGTAGGCATCGGCGGAGTACTCTCTCAGGAACAGGACGGGCAAGAGAGGGTGATTGCCTACTTCAGCCGAACACTATCCAAGGCTGAGAGAAACTACTGTGTGACGCGTAGAGAACTTCTTGCCATTGTGGAAGCCCTGAAGCACTTCCACAAATATTTGTATGGCCAGGAATTCCATCTAAGGACAGACCATTCTGCACTCACCTGGCTATTGGGCTTCAAGAATCTGGAGGGGCAGACCGCCCGTTGGGTTCAACGTCTGCAGGAGTACAACTTCACCTCTGAACACCGACAAGGGAAGAAACATTCCAACGCTGATGCCCTGTCACGACGTCCGTGCCCGGATGGCTGCAAACACTGCCTGAAAGTAGAAGAGCGGGATGGCGCCCACGCAGTAAGAGCAATTGCCGCCCAGCCGAGCCCAGGATGGGATAACGCCGCCATAAGGAGGGAGCAGCTGGAGGACCCAAACATTGGACAGCTACTGCGTGATGTGGAGTCCGGCCAGAGACCAGTATGGGCCGATATCGCCAACCGTAGCACCACTTACAAGAGCTACTGGGCCCAGTGGGAATCCTTCACTGTCAAGGACGGTATCCTGAAGAGGATTTGGGAGTCGGCCGATGGAAGGACCCGCATAGAACAACTTGTCCTGCCCAGGAGCAAGGTGAAGGAAGTGCTGGAGGAGACTCATGCTGGAGTGACTGGAGGCCACCTGGGAGCCAACAGGACGCTGGACAAGTTAAGGCAGAGGTTCTATTGGTTGCATCAGAGAACCGACACGGAACAATGGTGCCGAAGATGCGACACCTGTGCAGCCAGTCGCGGACCAAGGACACGCAGCAGGGGAGCCATGCAGCAGTACAACGTGGGAGCTCCTTTTGAGAGGATCGCCATCGACGTTGCTGGACCGTTCCCGGTCACGGATCGCGGGAACCGCTACCTGCTAGTCGCCATGGATTACTTCACAAAATGGCCAGAGGTGTACGCGATTCCCAACCAAGAGGCTTCGACGGTGGCCGACGCGCTGCTTGACAACTTCATCTGCCGATTCGGGGTGCCCCGGGAATTGCATAGCGATCAGGGGCGCAACTTCGAATCCAACCTGATGGGAGAATTGTTCGAGCGTCTGGGGGTGCATAAAACCAGGACCACTCCCCTCCACCCACAGTCCGATGGTATGGTGGAACGCTACATCAAAACCTTGGAAGAGCATCTGCGGAAGGTGGTGTCCAACCATCAACGAGACTGGGATGCCAGAGTCCCACTGTTCCTCTTGGCCTACAGAGCTTCGGTCCACGATACAACAGGGATGACACCGGCAAACATGGTCTTCGGGAGAGAGCTGCGCCTGCCCTGTGATCTGCTGTTTGGCACGCCACCCAGCGCCGACCAGCCAGCAACTGACTATGTGGCAGAACTCACCGAGAAGTTGAATGGAGTTCACCAACTGGCCAGAGAGCACCTCAAGATGGCCAGCGACAGGATGAAGGTGCGCTACGACAGATTAGCCAACTCTGCAGGATTCCAGGAGGGCGACCTAGTGTGGCTGTATCGACCTACCAGGACCAAAGGGAAATCACCAAAGCTGCAGCGTGCCTGGGATGGACCATACCGCGTGGTGACCCGGATCAACGACGTGGTGTACCGCATCCAGCGACAACCTCGAGGGAAGATGATGGTGGTGCATCTGGACCGATTAGCAGCCTACCAAGGGACTGCCCGGGACGAGCAGTCCTAAGGAGGGAGCAATGTGACAGCGACGTGAGATTCGAACTCACGACCAGCGTCCCGCAAGAGAGAAGATCGCGCGGAGCACTTGGGATGGCGCGCGGCGGAGAGGGGAAAAGGGCCAACGCGGCGAGAGAGTGGAGCGGGAGTGCGCGCGCATCTGGTGCTGGTAGAGAGGAGAGGGCTCGGGATTTTTCTGGAGTGCCATCTCTAGAGACGCGTGGAGCCTTCGAGGCTACGTCGCTGTTGCTATAAATTACGGACGCGAAGGAACGACAGCAGTTTTCCAGTTTGCAGTTTTCAGTTATTAAGTCAGTGAGTAAGCCAGAGCAAGCAAGCCAGACTTGTGTGCCGGAGTTCGACTCGAGTGTGCGTCCGCATCTGCGTCAGCATCCGAAGGCCTGAGTTCGAGTGCAGTGGACCGCAGTTGGAGGGACCTGAGTTCGAGTGCAGTGGACCGCAGTTGGAGGGACCCGAGTTCGAGTACAGTGAACTGTCTCTGAAGGTCTGTGGTTCGAAATACGGTGAACTCGAGTGACTGAGATAGAAGAACTGTGAACTGAGAACTGGTAGTTCTGATTTGTAAATAGTGCTTTGTAAATATTAGTTAAGTTTAACAGTACATTGTTGTTACTAATAAAATTCACAATATGATTTTTCCAATTTAACACATTATCGAATTTTAAGCCAAGAAATTTGGTTGTTGTTTCTAATAGGGATCTGTTGTTAATTATTGCGCTAGAAATTTTCGAGGTTGAATTTGGACAGGATTTAAATTGAATTATGTTAGTTTTGTTACAATTTAATACCAATTTATTGACTGAGAACCAGTCACATATTTTGACGAGAATTTCCTCTGTTGAAGATTGGAATGTGTTGGAGTTTTTGGGTGTAATTACTATACTTGGGTCATCTGCAAATAATATGGGATGACCTACATCTTTTATGAGGGGGGCAAGATCATTTATAAAGACTAGAAAAAGTAGGGAACCTAATACTGATCCTTGAGGAATTTCATTATTAATAGTTCCCCATGTCGATGCAGATTTCATAGTTGTATTGATTTCAACTTTCTGTTTCCTATCTATGAGATGAGTGAAATCATTGGTGTGAAACACCTTTAATTCCATAATAATCTAATTTATCTAGCAGCATTTTATGATTTATCAAATTTTACAAGTGTGATGAGGAACATAGCTAACTTGGATATGGTACAGAAAATGTTGCATATAGATATCATTCTTATTGTGTTTAATAAGTTTGTTAACTAAACTTACAAAACTTGCATATAGCCTACATACATCATTTTAATAAATTGGCAATAACACCGTAATCTTGAAATTTGAAAACGAATTTTTTTTAAATAAAACCACTATCCTATTTACGGGTTATTTTATAAAGCAATGTAAGAATTTATTCGCTTTTGTATTGCAATAGACAGACTTTCATATGTTACATCACTTCACAGTGATGTTAAGAATGAGATGAAAGTAATTTACACACAATACTGTAATTTCAACAATACCAAAACACTTACCCTGTCAGCCTTGGGTGGATCTTTTGCTTCTGGAATTGTAGTGTCTGTATGGATCATTGATTTTCCTACACCTCGAACTCTGATATCATCCACTAGAATTCTTCGACCTTCAATTGTAAATCCGAACTCACACTTATACCTGTAAGATAAATGCATATTCAAATGTATATAAAAAAACGGCAAGACTGCCTCTATCTAGCCCTGTAATTTACCGTATTGACTTGAATCTATACCCCTTTTCATGCCACTTAGTTCATGGAGGGAGCGGCTTTTAGCTGCCTAGAACAACATGAACTATTCGCGTTTAAGCCACATTGCCTAACTGTATTGTTAAAACTCAGTTCTGTTAGTGGTGATAATTTAAATATTACATGCACACAGACAAAATATTGTAGCCATGAGGAACATGAGACATATGAACTAGGTCGCATGGAAAGGAAAAAAATGTAATGTATGGAAACCCTAATGTATCTATGTGTGGAAAGAGTTCATCCATTTTTAAACTGACTGGGATAGTCCTGAAAATGAGTACAAGGTTGGTATCGTCCCAGAATATTCTGTCGGAATTTTCGCTTCTAAGGCAGGACCATTTGCAGGGGAGGGAGACAGTAGAGGTAACCAACCCTGCAGAGAAGTCAAACTTTTTTACTTTTTAATAAATTATGCAGACTTTTTAAAACATAGGCCTACTGTATTCACAACAACGTGTATTTTCAAGTGTGTTAGTTTCGTTGCATTATATCAGCAGAGAGATAATCCGCACAGAATTTTACTCTTAAAAATCTAGGAAGTGTTTTGCCCCTACTGAGATCAAAACCTACAGTCATTCCTACTCGAAATTTCGCTCCAGAATCCAAAAGGATTCATTATACAGCAGCACTTAAAAATTAAAACCGTTCTTATCTGGGAAGATAGCATCAACAATGTGACTCTTCATCGATAAAAATGACCTATTCCTGAAACTATTGAGATACAACAGAAAGAAACATTTTCTTTCTGACTTCACCACCATCATCATCATTAGGGGGCGGATGTTGATGAAAAGTAATCTTCTTATTTTTTACATTAGGATGATGCCTATTAATATAGAAAGCCTTTCTATGTTAATATCAACGTAGAAAAGTAATTTCTTATATTGCATTTTTTTGCATCTTTTGAACTAATAGGTCATTTTTACATTTTTTCGGCATTATTTTGGTAATTTTTAATACTTTGAAGAACTTTCAGATCATTTGGAATGCATTTTACTTTCTTTTTTACCGATAGGTGTGTTAATCATTTTCTAATGAAATAGGTCAGTAGTAATTACCTACTGAATAAGTGAATAATAGTGAAGTTTGAGTATTATAGTTTGGAACAAAATCTAAAGTCCATCCCTCATTCCGCTGAAGGCTTCATTTCACACAATGGAAGTAATATAAAATGCTTGACAGTAGCTTAGTTTAAGTGAGGACTTTGACCGCTACTGTTCTTTTGTCGGTATGAGAATGTCTTTAGAATTTATGTTTGGAAGGGGGGAAACTTTCACCATGTCTTGGACAGGACGTTGTGTCTTCAACATGGTTCGGAAGGGATGTCTACTATAGAAGACAGTATTCTTAACAAAATTATTGCAAGAATGCACGCTGCGCCCACAATTTGTTTTGTCATTCACACTCCCTCATCTGGAAGATTTGGTAACAAAAGTGAAGCGCGGAAGGAGGAGGAGACGGAGAATGAAGGCACCCTGATTGAAACACATTGTAAACTCTCATTAAAATCTATAGTTTTCCTTAAAACTTTCATTTTGTTGCATGTTGTTTTCCTTTATCTTAGGCAAATTCCAGCAAGTTTCCTCCTCTCTCCGAGATTTGCAGGGCAGTCATTGAAACAAGGTGACTAATTTTTAAGAAGTTGTGGTGCGAGTACGGTGAATAATAATTATTTAAATGTCATTATCTTTTAATTTTATGTCATTTTTCCATTAATTTAAGGGCATTTTAATGATCATTTTAAGTTGATTTTTAGGTCATCAACATCCGCCCCCAATCATCATCATCATCATCATCATCATCATCATCATCATCATCATCATCTTCCTTGCCCGTGTTAGGCCATATGGCCTGTTGTGTTCTCAGTCAATCATTTCCTTTGCAGTCCCAAATGTCTTTTGCCTTTATGTCTATAGCATATAAGTTGCTTTGGGATTCTTTGAGTATCTGACTTACCTTTCTAAGAATGTCTTAATGAAGTCACCATGTCTGCAAGATGGTTCTTTGCCATCACTCGCACTTCCAGTACACATGAGTGCACAGTCTGTTCCTTCATAACGTAAATGGAGATATGCCTCTGTGTGTATTTGCTCAGGTTTGAATCCCTGCTTAGTCAGTTCCACACGACACTTCTCAGCCAACACATCTAGTCTGTCATCGATACGTGAAAATGAATCTGCACAAAAGAATTGTTCAAATATTTCATAAATTTAACAGCGTGAAAGATAATATAAAGGAGAATTTAACTTATTATTACAATTTTATTTGCTCTGTGAAGTTTTATTATTATTTTTTTTTTTTTTTAGATTTTACTGCAAAGTCATTGTGTAACTTTTGGCACTGTTGTTGATGCACTGGATTTCCGCCATTTATCGGCAAATTCATCAACCATTAAGTCTTCTAGTGGCCATATCTGCAGACATGTACAATCAGTAGGAATTGAGATCTTGCAAAATGTCATTTTTCGATTAGTAGTGGAAATGGGAACCAATCCGACATTTACCTTCATAAGTAACAAGATTCACTAATTATCTGTTAAGTCATTTAAATATAGTCAAGTAGGGCTATTATAACACAAAAAAAATCAATCTTTTGTTGTAATTTTTTTTATCAAAGCATAGCCTACACAAATTTGAACAAATTAAGTCATGAGTTACTTTACACATATATGAAGGATTTCGAATTAAATTTATTTTTTATTTGTAATAATGGATAAAATTAAAACAAAACCAGTACATCATAATAACCTTATGTTGGCTATTTTGATACATCCAGAGGGCTATTCCGATACAGTCCTACAAATCTGGCCATATTCTACACAGCAATGAAGTAAGGCTATTGTGATGTACACAGATGCTTAATATATCACCTGCAAAAGTTCGGTTGAAATTACATTAAAATTGACTAAGATTTAGCAACTTTTGTAATAATCTCTTTTTTCCCTAAAAATTTATACAATTTACTGAAACTTTAACACCTCATTGCCAATGCTAGAACACTGCAGTGTTTTTTTTTTTTTTTTTTTAAAGAAGCAGATTGAGAAAATTATGGTACAGTTTGTATTGCTAAAATAAATTGAAATACTTTTTTTAAATAATGATGAATGTATTTTCTAAAGTTGTGTTAAATTTTAGCAGTAAGCAGAATGACTATTAAGCAAAAATTGTTAGGTAAATATGTAAAAATTAGTCTATAATGTGCAATTTTTTTAAATTATTGTTGGTTTCAACATGTCAATTTAAACATCCCTCAAGAGGTACTAAATTGCTTTAAGTTAGAAAATTGATCAACTTGGTCATAATCTTTCTCATTCATACACTAATTACGCTAGACTGCTCAACATTCACAGTTTTCCTTTAGAGAAAAATCAAGCTGACACTAGTCTCAGTAAGAGTAAAATAAAAAAAAATATTCCATCTTTATTCACTCGAGCAATAACAAAAGTAAGCGAGTGTCGCATCAAAGTTTTTTCAACAAACAAAGCTGCTTTTTCTTTTAATACATCTATGAGGCTGATAATGATTTTTCTTTTTAACTATGTTCAATATTTCTCCTTAAAGAGTATAAAAAGTACCTACTTCCAGAATCTGCAGTTTTAAACATTTTCAAACTGAGCTTTTGGTACATTTTAAAGTCTGTAACAAATTAGCTTTTTTGCTGTATCATATTAACCCTACTTAACCCTACCTTTTAAACTTCACTATGTTAATGTTAAACTGTAATGGTATTTCACTTAAATTAACTAATTTCGACGTTGTGTTCGTCATCTTCTGAATTCTAGTGAGGTCCCGCACTATCTGCCAGCTTCCTGTTGGTGTCTTGGTGGGGTGTGTTTATGATTGGTAATATTGTGTCGAAAAAAGTGGTATGTTCTAAAATTCAGTTGACTGTTGAGGATGTATTGTGTGTTGTTGTATGTCTATAAATTTCGTATTGTTTCAGTGTGTTGAGTTTCTGGCTTTTTGTTCAATATATAGGGTTTGCATGCGTGTTTCTATGTTGCTATAGTTGTGGTTGGAGTTTTTGATGTGTTCTGCTTAGGTTGAATTGTTATGTGAATTAGTTATGCTTCTTGTTTCTTGGTCTTTTCAAACACAATACAAGGAACATATCACAGCAATAACTAAATCACACAACAATAATTCAACCTACGCAGAACAAATCATAAAAGTTCAACCACAACTACAATTCAACAACAATTACTCTTCAGAAGCCAATCAGTTTCAAGTCAGTAAAATCTGAATTTTTTTATTGTCAGTTGCAAACCCAATGTGTATGGAATATATTGCATATAAAGTATCAATAAACTGGCGCTTTATGTAAGATATTATAGAAATAAAATGATAATGATAATAACAAAGCATTTTTTACTTGGTTCATAGACTTCGGCCGATGGTTCCTGAGCTTCATGAACAACATCTGCAAGAGCCATTCCATATGCAGAAAGGATTCCAGCATACTTGTGCACAAACACAGTGCGCATGCCCAGAGATCTTGCAATTGAGCAAGCATGCTGCCCTCCCGCTCCACCGAAGCAAGCCAATACATGGTGGCTAGTGTCATAGCCTTTGGCCTGTGGATAAAACAAGAACTGTAACTTCATCAAGGTATGTTATCTCTCACAAGTTACAGGCCTCTGCTAAGTACATTACAACACATAAGAAATGTATTCTAGACTTGGAGTTGTATACTTAATAGTTTTAAAGGAAAAAAAAAAGTCTGTTGTTGTTTTTGTTGTTGTTTTCTAATGCCAGGCGTTTGACAATAAAGTCATTTGACCTCTTGCACTCCAATATTTTTCAAAGATATTATCATGGTCAGCCACTGAAGCACAGATTTTGAGGTGTTCCGAATCCATTTCTTGGTTTGAGTTGCACAATGGGCAGTTAGGGGACTGATATATTCTAATTCTATGCAGGGTTTCGCCAAACAATCATGGCCTGTTGCCAATCTAAATGCAGCTACAGATGATTTTCGTGGTAAATCGGGAATTAACTGTGGATTATGATGCAGAGAGTTCCATTTTTTCCCTTGAGATTGTGTTATCAAATTTTGTTTGTTGAAGTCTAAGTATGTAGATTTAATAAATCTTTTCACAGAGTAATACGTAGATTTAGTAACAGGTCTGTAAGTAGCAGTGCTGCCCTTCTTTGCTAAAGCATCCGCATTCTCGTTTCCCAGGATTCCACAATGGGATGGTATCCATTGGAATACAATTCTTTTATTGAGTGATATTAATTGAGAGAGCATTTTAGTTAGTTCTGCTGTTTGAGATGAAGGTGTGTGTTTAGAGACTATTGATAGAATAGCTGCTTTGGAGTCTGACAATATAACTGCATTCTTAAATGTATTGATGTGGCATAGAAGATTCCTGAGACTTTCACTTATTGCAATGATTTCTCCATCAAAAATCTATGATAGGTTATTCAGAAGAGCTGTAGCTTGGACATTTTTACGTTGCTGACTCAATAGTGAAGAGAGTTTATGACGTAAAACTACATTTGTCAGTGAGGGTTGTTCAGTCTCCATAGGCTTATATCATTCTTTAAAAATATTTTGTATCTTAACATCATTGCTTTAATTTTCAAAGAGCAGAACATAGAAGTGATTGTTTAATATTTTTCAGCAAATATAGCCTACTGATATATGAACACAGTAATGGTACCTGTGTGAGGGCTCGGATTGGGCGACACATAGCTTCATTGGCAACTTGGATGAAACCCATGGCAATGTCTTCAACTGTCATTCTGGGTTTTTGAGAGCTGTCCAGGAAATGATTAATCTGAAATAAAAAATAAGGAAATAATGGAAAAGTGATCACAATAAAGAAAATTGTTTAAGTGCTTGTAAGAGTATCTTCTCACTATGGAATGGATTTCTATCCAAATACGTGGGGTGTAACTTTAATAGTGGCAATACTGCTGTAAAAGTGAACCGAGACGTTGTTGTTAGTCTGTCTGCCCTCCTCCCCCTAAAAGGATTCTTCCATCCGACTCACAGCGCATGCGGAGAGTTGAAGTTAGTCTCCTATTAGTTACATCTCTAGGCGGTTGTTTCGCCATGTCTACAAAGCAGGAACAGCGATCTTGGCTGAAAATTCAATCTGCCCGTGGTCGTACAGCACGACAATGTCATGACAGTCTTGTTGAGGCATGTGAAGAGACAGCGTTACCATATAGAACTGTGGCGAGGTGGGTTCGAGTTTTCAACGAGGGGCGTGACCACGTGGTTGTAGTTAACGTATATCTATAAATTTTACATTCTAAAAACAGCCTTCAAATCATGAAACATAAATTTAACTCAGATAGAAAGTAATAAGTAGTAAGAAATATGAGGAAGGAGTTTCTTTTTATGATCAAATTACGAATTAAACATAATTATGTACACGATCAGTTGATAGATTGCATACTAACTGGCACAACTATTCACAATACACAGCTTAATGGCTCTGTTTATGAAATTGCTATGCTAGATACATGCGCACGAGAAATGAGTGAGAATTATGATAGCTAGCTGGGTGACAGAGCAATGCCACACTTCACTGTTGCTGTTAAACGAACATTGCTGCTCACAAAGAATTAATTAAAGTACTATTGGGAGAAGTAACAATTTAACCTCAACTTAATTAAAAGAATACAATAATGGCTGGTTTGTCCAAGTATTGTTAGAACACTTAACGACTGTTAAACCTTCAACAGTTTGTTAAATACAGTTTTTCCATTTGTTCAACACCAGTTTGGCTTAACAGGTTCTTAACCATTTGTTAACTTTAAATGTAGGATTTCAGGCTGTTAACTCATTTAACAAACAGTTAAACATGGCGGATAACACCACAGCTGTTCAGACAAAAGTTGTGAAAATAACATGTTATGTTTCTCTTTGAGGAATGTTTAGAGTAAGGGTCGATTTCACCAAGCTTCAGTAAATCAGTTCAAATGAAACATTAACTAGTACTGAACATTAAAATATTTACACGGATACGTTTATAATATGTGCGCTGTCTCCATAGACCTCAAGCCCAGCAGCTATATGTGCCTCGTCGCGCTATTCACGTCATGACTCTCCGGTGGAGCAGTCAGTAGCAAGTTGGCATGCCATTCCAGGGGCCCGTGTTCGATTCTCGGCGGGAACAATCTTTTTTATTAACGTAACTAATTTTTATACATGTTACCTTTTGTTCATTTTTTTAATTTTCTGTAGTGGAACGAATTATTTCGCAACTCTGGCTCCACTAGGAGAATTTAAAAAACTCTTGGGAGATCAATTTTCTTCCCGAAATAAAACTAAGATAAACGAACAAATTAAAGAAAAATAAAAGAAATACACATGTGGATCTAATACATTGTCCACATGCCACCGGCGTCTATTACTGCCTGGCATTTTCGGGGCATTGAGTCCACCAGATCGCGGAAATAGTTCTGATCCTTAGCGAAATCTTCCCAGGTAGCCAGAACTTGATCCCAGAACTGATCTGGATTTTGAGGTGGGATGTCTCGATATTTTTCAATCCTCCTCTTTTTTCATGCTTTTCCGTGAACCGTCTTTGAACGTTTATGGCGGTGTGCACGGGGTGATTATCTTGCTGGAAAATTAAATTTCCATCGGAAAGAAAACGATTATAAATTCCAAGAATCCAGCTCTTTCGCTTCTGTTTTAAAGCCAGTGCAAACATATCTTATCGCCAGCTATAATATAATTCTAATAAATGAAAGTTAATATACCAATTAAGTTTTGTTATGTTTCAAATGCACATTATGTATTAATTTACTAATATTTCTTAGGTACCGGTATGTAGTTATAATAGGCTAATCTCTTTCATGTCTTAAAATAAAACTCAGTTGTATGTTACCTACTTGACTAATTTCAGCTCTGTCTCAGCCGTTTTTATGATATTCTAACCTATGATCAGTTTCTTCTAAAATTTTGAGTACCAGTACCAAGATCTTCGTGACGTGGTATCTTTTGTGAATTTTTGTGTCATTCAAATTTTCAAAATTATCGGTTTTTAAATGGTTAACATTATCTCCATTTGACTCTTAATTTTCGAGCAGTTCCAGATATAACAATTCTGTGTCGAAACGTACCTCCATTTTATATTGCAACTAATGAATAATTAAAAATTTAAAGACGGAAATTTCTATCACTAAATTTAATGATAGTTTCACTGGTTCGTTAGGCTAAAGATGCTTGGTGAGATATAAAAATGATTTAATGAACCAGTAAATACATTAATGAATCATTAAAACCTTAATGAAGCTTTGTGAAACCGGCCATAAGACTGGTAATATATAATTTAAAAGATATTTTGGAATATTAATATACGGAAGATAATCTTTATAAGTCAACTGATTATCATACTGACGCTTATTTCGATGCTTAGCTATTATCCATTTAATATTGAGGAAATGTGCGATCTCAACGTGGCAAGAAATTGAAGTCAGATTTGAATATCCTACAAACAGAAATAGGCCACTTGTTCCAATTCACCAGCTACTATTAACTCTAGATTCTATGTTATTGGCTCTTCAACTATAGCCGATGTCAATAATGCTTCAAAATACGCAGTGAGTAAATAATAAAATGTTTCAGCAGCAATTGCTTCTTTAGGACTAAATTACATATAATTTATACATGGACCTGAATTAGAGAATTTTATATGATACGGAATTCTCCTCGGGGTTTTTTGTACTGTTGACTACACACACATTCGTGTAATTATTGTCACCTAGTGGTCATAATACTGAGATTTTTCTAAACAGAAATTCATATTTAGCATTATAAAATAGAACCATACTTATAATAATAATTATTATTCAATAGTAGTCAATGCAACTTTCATTTATCAACTCTCTACTGTATGAATCATGGCTACTGTAACAGGTTACGATTTTATACATGTTCCATGACTTACTCTACAGCACAGAATTTAAATAATAATATCAGCCAATAAGAAGTTGTCTTACATATGCAAAATCATTACCAACTGCTGTTAAGTAGTTAGAATAGTATTAACGACAGTTAAAGTTAAGTGTTGGTTATTTTAAACAAAATTGTGTTGGAAAAATGGAAAACATCTTAACAAAACGTTAAAAATAAACCAGCTGTTAATTTAACATTTGTTAAGCCAAATTAAACATTACTTGGAAAAACTGGCCATAAAAGTAGTGGATGCGCAAATCTGCAAAGAATCCAGAAACCATCTGGCATCTACTACGTAGTCGAACTATCATTTTCTAATCAGACGTTCTAATAGTAATTTTCTGAATTTTAAGAACTTAATTTTAACTTCAGCTTCTTATAATTTTATATAAAAGATGTGGCATGTAATTTCTTCTAATTAAACACTGAAAATTAAAAAGAGAATAATTCAGTTTATAGATTTTAATATTTTTTCTTTCAAAGCACTGGATAAGAGAGCAAACTGTTGTGTCAAAATTGAGAACAGTGAATAAGAGAGAAAGTGGTAAATTTTCATTAAAAATCTACATTTGATAGAAGCTGAGAAAATTATAAATAATTTAACATTTCAAGGATAGGAAGTTTCAAACTTCCTTAATACATAATGTGCAGGTAGTAAAAATTCAGTGATAAAGTATGTAGGCCTTACTATACCTCTTCGCTGAGTTTGTGGAAAGCTTTTGTTGTGGCTGCCTTGTCCAAAGGCTCATTTTCTGATGGACCAAATATCTTTGGGAAGTAATCGGGTATTAGACGACCTAGACAAAGATTGGCATCTGTCACAGTCAGAGGACCTCCTTTACGGTAACACACGGGCCCTGGATGTGCCCCTGCAGATTCAGGTCCAACAACAAACAAACCCGAGCGGAAAAACAACATGGATCCGCCTCCAGCAGCAACTGTGTTTATATCCAGCTGCAAAGAAAAAAAGGCACAGGTTAATTTTATAGTTCATGACCACAGAATTGTGCACAGAAATAAAACTTCGTTTCATTGGATGCATGCATTTTCGATGCAGAAGGAGTAAGGGAATTTGGTCTCAAATAAAATATTATATACTTGGATAAATAACACACTCAGTGTTTCGATACAGCAGAAGTGGTGGTGCCATTTTGAATAACATGTTTTTTCGGATAATCCATGGGTAATATTTTCGATAATGAAAGAAAGACGCTACAGTATTAATACGAGGGGGATCCAGGAAATAACTACCGTTTTGTTGTAATAATTAAAAAAAAAAATATTTATTTGAAAAAACAAAGTCTGTTACATAACTGAAGCTTCCTTTACTTCTCTACATAATCACCACCTACATTTAAACATGTGTCGTATCTGTTCACTAGCTTTAGAATTCCCGTGTTATACTCCTCTGCCGCCAGTTCATTAAGCCAGGTGTTCACTGTCTTCTTCAACTCTTCATCACTTCCACGTACCACCCAGAAAGTCCTTCAGCTTGGTGAAAAGGTGAAAATCGCTAGGAGCAAGGTCTGGACTATACGGCGGATGATCAAAGATTTCCCAACCGAATTGATCCAGCAATTCTCGAGTTGAAGCAGCAGTGTGCGGGCGGGCGTTGTCGTGAAGAAGCACAACTCCTCTCGAAAGCATTCGTCGCCTTTTGTTTTGGATGGCTCACCGTAGTTTACGTAAAGTCTCACAATATCGATTTGCATTGATTGTAGTGCCTTTTGGCATGAAATCCAGCAAAAGAACACCTTTGCGATCCCAAAAGACAGTAGCCATGACTTTTTGTGTTGAGAGAGTCTGTTTGAATTTTCTCGGTTTCTTGGGTGATGAGGGATGATGCCACTGACGTGATTGGCACTTGGTCTCTGGGGTGTTGTGAGACACCCAGGTCTCATCACCAGTCACAATTTGATCAAGAAAGGCGTCTCCATCTGTGTGATATCGCATCAAGAATGTCAATGCTGAGGCCATTCTCTGAGTTTTGTGTTGGTCACTCAGTTGCCGTGGAACCCATCGTGCACAGATTTTGTGGTACAGTAGCCAAGATGTTGCGCCACAATTTCACCAAGCAAAGAACGAGAAATGTCAGGAAAGGCAATATGCAATTCGTCGAGTGATGTGCGCCTGTCTTGCAAGATTCTGTCGTTCACTTTAGTCTTCAGGTCTTCTGTGATGAGTGATGGGCGTCCGGGTCGAGTTTCATCGTGGACATTTGTTCGCCCATTGTTGAACATTTCGCACCATTTTCTCACATTTCTTTCATTCATTACAGTATCACCATACACTTCTTTCAATTGCCGGTAAATTTCTGCAGGTTTCAAATGTCGGGCATTCAAAACTCGAATCACACTCCTCACCTCACAGTCGGAGGGATATTATCACGTCGTTCATTTTGAAGTAACACAAAATGCACAATGGCGACTTGTTGCAACCAGTATTCACAACATTACGAGAACACATGTTAAGGAAGCCAGTTGACCTTCAAACAAGGAAGGTGAGTCAGCTACGCGGCGGGTATGCGCGAACGGTCGTTATTTCCTGGATCCCCCTCGTACATATAACAGTGTAAAGCGAAAACATGCACTTTATTATAATACATAATATTCTCTCCGCTTAGATGTACCGGTAGCTGATGTATTCCATATACATATTTTAAATCTAACTAACCAGTCAGAATTAACACTGAAATATTTTCCATTTACTGTACTTTATATATCTGACCCCAAAGGGTCTTCCCTTAACCACAAAATATTAAAACAATTTCATACAGTGATTTTTGATTAGGTTAAAAGAAAAGATAAAAGATAAATCATTGAACAGAAAATATAAATAAATAAATTTCTTGATAATTAAGCACTGTTCGTTCCATACAAATGATTTCTTAGCAACGCGATATTTTATTATATAATTAACTTATTATTCCCAAAACATGAATTTTGCCAGCAATCGAAAAGTATTGGGAATAAATTTGAATAAGGAACAAAAAAAAGTTTCCTTCCCAGGCAGGATTCGAACCACGAAAGTCTTAGTTACCAGTCTATCGTGCTCTAGAGTGAACAAGGCTCTGAAATCAGCTACAAGGGTCGGTCTGTTTTTTTTTTTTTTTTTTTTTTTTTGCCACTACTGTACATAACAACACTGGTTCTTACTTCTGCAAAGGTTTAATTCTAGTATTAAGTCTACTTCTGCTTATTGGTAGGTTTACCATACATCCGCATTTTCCCGGATATGTCCTTATCTTCAAAAGTTAAATTATCGTCTGGGAGAAATTTTCAAAATCAACGTGAATGTCCGAAAATTTGACCTGTGGATTTAATTAAAAAAAATACTGGGCTTTTAAACAATGAGAGCTAAGATTGTTTTATTCACGAATCAGGAGCTCAGAATGACACTCGACATTTTTGAAGATCTGAAGTACCTACCGTAGAAGTGGGTAAAGTCAATCAGTGGGTGTATAATCGATCATTTGCGATTTTTATTGAAAATTATATATTTTCTCAGTTACGTGTTAAAATTTTGTTATGCTGATTTCATTGCCTGACATTGCAAATGTAAGCGAGAGGGACAACAAAAAGCCTGCGCATGCCTACACTGGGAACACTGTGTAATTAACGTTGAAGTGAAAATTGTTATTTTCAACTTTTTCTCTTAAATGAAAACAAAGTCATACAAACTCTAAATTATGGTCAGCAGTGAAAGGAGACAGGAAGTATAATGTACGTAAGTACTTTTCGTTGAGATTGTGTCCTGAAATAATAGTTTTGCAGTTCCTAAATGTTAGTATACTGAAACTTATTATTTTAAGAAAACTTGTACCTTTGTAGGGTTAAGTCGATCATGCCATCGACCTACTCGAAACAGATAGGACCAGATACCTCCAACTAACACTTATAAACAGAAAAGTGTCATAGTATAGCTTATATTGATGGGATAGGGGGGGGAAAGAGGAAGACGAAATTATGGTGAATTTCTTGCGTAAAAGAAGCACTGCCAAAGGAACACCCCTCTGTACCTGACTATGGGAACAACGTAGTTTCTAAAGTGACATGAAGCGGGGAAGATTTCAAATAACATCTGATATAAACCTAAGCAATGTTGAATTGCATTTTAGATTATAATTGAAGTGTGGAATTTCAATGTAAATTTTGAATTCTTAAATCTTTGTTTGTTGGTATGTGAAGTATTAATATGTGTTTTTATGTTTTATAAGTTGGAATCATAGTCACAATTGTACATTGGAGACCTATAGGCCTAATTGTATCGAATAGTATGATCACAGTAACAAAAGATACACTATATAATGCTATAGGCATATATTGTAGATTATTATTGTTTTTACACCCTTATAACAAATAAATATATGTAATACACTTAATTTGTTTCATAAAACATAAACAGTGATCGACTTTACTCCGCAATATTTTAAAATCGATCTTAAACTAAAAATTCAATGGTGATCGATTTTACCCTATTTAAGCAGGTAACTTCGATCACAAGTCAAATACAAAAAAATCAGTTTTTTATAGATTGTAATTCAATTCTTGTAACATGCCTTCATAAGTGAAGGATATGACGACAAAATACTATTTTCTGAGGAACTTTGCTCCATTGCATAACTTCAATATCATTAAAAATTGCAAAATTTTGATCGACTTTACCCTCTTCTAAGGTACAGAGCCCATTCCACTTCAGTTTCCACATTCTTACCACTTTACTGGTTGGTACACACATGACTCGCACGAGGTTCTGTTTGTTCTGTTACAACAATTTGCCTATGTAATTCTTTCAGGAGAGGATTATAAATTCTTTGTCACACTCACCGAGCATTTTACCATTTCCTTAATTCTTTTAATTCAAACGCAGTGGTTTAAGGAGAGGAATTACTTTGTTGTGGAGTCAGTGAAAGGACCAGCTATAATGAAGTATAACTTTCGTCATTTCATTTGCGTGCTAAAAATCTCTGGCATTTTAAACAAAATCGGATCAATAGAGAAATATTCATGAGCTATTTATATTAATTTATTTTTTTTTTTGCAGTTTTTATGTATTTCTATATGCATACTCAGGTTATAATAGTTTAGGTATTATGTATCAAACATGCAGCATATTAAACATCTGAGTTCATTTTAATTGTTTGAAATTGAACGATTTCTCTCTTTGTGTGAATTTGCATTTGTAAGATGTTATTTAGAGATTGGAAGGGTCTGATTGGTATGGTGTTCCCATTTTTACGTTTCATAATATGGTAATCCTTTTTATTGTTATTAATAATAATAATAATAATAATAATAATAATAATGATAATAATAATAATGATAATGATAATATCATCATCATCATCATCATTTAGGAAATTGCTTCACCTATATTAATTTAAGTCACCACTTGTTACTGTATCAACTATTTGGTAAAAATGGCATAGGCCTACTGTGTTGTTTTTCAAAGTGCATCGATTGCAAAGTGCAAATAGGAAGTTTTGAGTAACTGGTATGCAATTGTCGTAGAATTCGCTCATTTGCTAATACCCATTTCCTATGATACACGTCTCCAGAGCTTTCTCAATGAATGTTCTCAAGACGGCTCCAATGTAATCTATTTTTTCCGTAATGACGTGTCGTGACCACTTAACTTTATCTAATATTGACCTTGTTGTTGTGAAGATTATCTCTGCTCCACACAGGTATTCACAGAAACTTTCCTTTAAATTTTCTGTGTAGGCCTAGCTTTCTTAGAGACTTCTTCCTAGCAGAAGTATCACAGATAAAAATATGCTCTTCCACGCAATATGCTCTTCGCCATTACTACTGCCTTGAAGACTGTTGAAACTTGAAACTAAACTAAATCCCTGCAGGGGAGAAACTAACCTAAAACTAAAATTTGCATATATTATGGGAAGAAGTACGGAATGAGTTAAATCTGGCTGAACCAGGAAAAATGACAATAATACAGCAGTGGCTGATCCTGGGTTTTCTCAGATGACTACGATTAGGGTTACCAGTTTACTCATAAGTGAAAAGCAGGACAAATAGGTTAAAAAAAATAAGGGCACAAACAAATTTTGTAAAGGTTCTTTATCTTGATGTTTTTTTTTTTTTTTTTTTTTTTTTTTTAATATTTGGGCAATTAAGGCTGCAAAATTAGCACTACCAGTACTCGTTTTTTTGTGTAAACTTATACTACCAGTACTACTAAATAATATCTGTACAACAAAAGAAAATCGTTAAAAATACACTCAACATTAAAATTAATACAATTACAGTCAGTGCTGATATTCAAGAAATTTAACAACCAGTTCTCTCATGTGTACCTATGTTAAACATACATGGTGTATATCCATGGTAATTGCAAATATTATCTAGAAATAATTTAACAACTGGTTTGTCTGAACCAGTGCGAACCGGCCAAATATCACCACTGATTACACCGCAATAGCTTTCAATGCCAGTGAGGTTGCCAGATATCCCGTATTTGAGGCCAGCAAAATTTGTTCCATAGGGATCCCACATGGGATACCGAAAATCTTGTATTTACATATATGGTTTCATAAAAGGCAAAGGTTTTTTCTGTTATTCCTTTTCCTTGTTTTTTTTTTTTGTACGGATATAATGTTGTAGGAATATCAAACCTCTAGTTTTTTTCTGTTTCATTTAAAAGTAGGCCTAATTATCATTGCTGTTATTCCAAAAATTCGTAAATTCAATGACCACTGAAATCAAGATTTCAGACTAAACGATTACAAAATATCGATCCTCAATAGTTTATGAAGCTCATAGAAGAATGGACAATAGGTACATTTTCCGCAAATTACAAAATACAAAATTTGTGTAATGATTTAAAATTTGTGGTTTTTTGTGATCATACATTATTACGTATCTCTAGAAAGTGACAATCTACAAATGATGTCCTGGTGTTCAGAAATGAACATAATACAAAAATTTAAAAACTGTCCTGTGTCATCCCACAGTGGGAATGATTTCGGACACATTTTTATGCATCTTGATTACACAACTTTTAACACTGTATCACTTCGGAATATGTATGGTAAGACTTTCCTGTGTTAAATTTCAACGTACTTCGTTTACATGTTTCGACCTATTTATGGGTCATCTTCAGAACTGCATATCTTCAATAGTTTATGAAGCTTATAGAAGAATAGACAATAGGTACATTTTCCGCAAATTACAAAATACCTTGTGTAATGATTTATAATTTGTGGAACTGAAGGTGACCCATAAATAGGTCGAAACATGTAAACGAGGTATGTTGAAATTTAACACAGGAAAGTCTTACCACACATTTTTATGTTTTTAAAAACTACAGAAATTATTGCTGCTTTATTTTAAACTTTTATAACAAATACAGCTTTAATTACATAACATAGAATGCAAAATAAATTAAATAACCAACCTCACAAAAATATTTACTCAACATGTCTATTACAAACTCTCCAAAGCCTTTCGATAAGATAATTTGCCTGTTTTTACAGCGATAGTAGCCCTACCTCTTTAAATCATAACACTTTTAACGCTTTAACTAAGAAAGTTTTAAGTAAAAAATTTTAATTTTGTTCTTTAAATGTGCAGAAATTCGATCCGAACAAATGTAACATTGTAAAATTTCTTTGCAGAACGAAAAGTTACATTTGTTCAGGTCAAATATTTGCACATTTAAAGGACAAAGCTAATATTCTTTCAATCATTTACTATCATAATACACTGCTCTCTTAAATTTACTAAGCATATTGGGAATTCAATCAATAGCTTTTCCGAAATACGCTATGAAATGATTCATATAAAACAATTTTTATCTCGAAAAGGAAGCAAAAACGAGCAAAATTTCATTACCGGTATACTTTTGTTTGAAATATGTCGAAGAATAATCCTCTGAAATTAATGACATTACTAACGGTTCACTCTGCATATGATTTTTCCAATAGGAAAACAGAGGAAGATCTATCAGGCGTTGTTTAATTACCTGTGGGGCCTGTATTGTAACTCCAGCTGTAGTTGATTCGAAAACATGCTCATAATCTCCGGCAAATCGACTGACATCAGTTGAAGTACCGCCCATATCAAACCCTATGACAGGCAGGTCGGTCTCTTTCTTGTAAGTTGTCACGGCATAGCCCACCACACCTCCTGCTGGTCCAGACAATATGGCGCGTGAACCATTAAAGCTACAAGATAAGCCAGATATACTGATTAGGCCTACACACTTAATTACATTACCATTAAATAATCAATATCGGTAAGAAGGGTTAAATGTTATGTTTTATTTAATGACACTCGCAACTGCAGAGGTTATATCAGCATCGCCAGATGTGCCAGAATTTTGTCATTTCTACTGACATGAGCCTGTCGCATTTAAGCACACTTAAATGCCATCGACCTGGCCCAGGATCGAACCCGCAACCTTGGGCATAGAATGCCAGCGCTATACCAACTCGCCAACCAGGTCGACGGCAAGAAGGGTTCCTTCTGACTTTTATGATAGAGCGTGTGAAGAAAAACAGGTTAGTAGGGTACCTAATGCTGCAGTGCATCGGATGTGATGGAAAAATCGTGTATTTATATCTAAAAGTAGAGGACGTTATTTCACTCTCTAGCATTTTTCATCTTTGAAAAGGTAGGTACCTTTAAGTTGGCTCTTAGAAATTCCACATATTTGCGAGATACAGTCAATTGGTCTCCAAGTCCCTTGACCATAATTCTTTAGATTTTTGGGAGTAGAGACATTCAAAGACTTAAGTGTATTCTAAGGACCACAATTGACCTGGAAACATTACATTAACAGATTGTGAATGCCTGTTAGTAGATTCATGTGCAACTAGATATTTAATAATGAACGCATCTACATTCTTTACCATTGTTTATTACAAGTTTTTTTACTTATTTTGGTGAATATTATAGACTCTCAGTCTGTAATTCTCTTTTTCGGACACAGTGCATACTTATTACATATCGGTACATGGAAGAATATTGTACTGGAAAACTGTTCATTTTTCAGTAAACTTAATTATTATTTATAAACATGAGTAGCTTAATATCAAAAGCAGACATCTGACCTTCAGTTGAAATTTAGATAATGTGGATTCTTATACATTTTTTCATGCTTTTTTCAGTTACGGTGAACTATATACAAACTCTAACACTACATTTATAAAAATAAATTGTTTTTAAATATTACAAAGAACACTGTGAAGCAAAAAAGTGCCTCTAGATCAAAACTATGGAGACGACAGATGTCCGTCTTTGATATTAAACTACTCGCATATTAGATCCGTCAAATATTGAAATAGTACATAGTATGTTTCATTAAAAAACCCTATTATACTAGGAGATTTCTTCTTCAGACACTGCAACTTCATATATTGAATAATTATTTTGGATTTCTCAATAATTTTCTTCCATCCTTGGATGTATGTTATTCCATTTTCAATATTGCTTTGAAAATTTTAATTACATCATACTCCCATCTATTTTTTTGGTTTGTCCTATGTTTTCGTTTCAATTGGTTTCCATTTACATATTTCTTTAACTACGGTATCTGTAACCTTTCGCTTGTGAGTCTATGTATGGTACCTACATGTCCGAAACATCTAAATCTTTGAGAAAAAATAAAATTTATAATATTTCCATTTCAGATTTAAATTATATAATTGTATCAGATTAAATTATATAATTGTTCATTTCTTCTGGTCGACCCTGAAGGCATGATTCTCCAGATATCATCCATATCTTTCACTGATCTGTACTCTTAGTATTTTCATTTCAAATAAAATAGCAGTTTTTGTTTGTACGAATCCATAGATAGTTTCCGATCCTATACTGAGTAATAAAATCTCCATTCAGCATTCCTAGTTATTATTTTGCTTTTAAAATGCTTTATGTTAACGTAGAAAGATTTATTGCCTCAGATAATTCTGTCTTTAATTTCTTTTTCAATTGAATTATGTCTGTTCACCATTGATTCAAGATTATAATAAAGGATTTAATTTGTTTTGTATGTTCATCAATTATAATTTGATTTTCTAAATCTGTTTTATATTTCATAGATCTTCAATTTGTTTGTGCATTTTGTTATTAAATATCAAGCTGTATGGATCTGATTTCTTATTTGGTGATAGATTTCAATTTATTTTGAATTGTTTGGCTCTTACTGTCAATAAAATTTCACCTGCACAATTAGAAGAACACTTAAACGAAAAGTAAGGAAGGAAACTATAATGAAGTTTTATAAAGTGATAACGATACCAACATGCTTATACGGCAGTGAGATATGGACCATGACGAAGAGAGATGTATCTAGATTGCAGACAGCAGAAATGAGATTCCTAAGAGCAACGACTGGATATAGTTTAACTGATAGGAAAAGAAATACAGATATTAGAAAGGAACTCAATGCTGAAAACTTAATAAAGAAAGTAGAAGGATATATAAGTTCTTGGTCACAGCATGTTCAAAGAATGAATAATGACCGTATTCCGAAACAAATAATGGAATATAAGCCAAAGGGAAGAAGAAGTTTAGGCCGTTTAAAGGAAATGCTGGATAGACCAGCAAATAGAGGCGTAACAGGTGATAAGCCTAAATACTTGAAGATAAGAAGAAGAAGACGAAATGCAATATATTGATATTAAGAGGTTATGAAAAGTGTAACACGTATAAAATGACCTGAATATAGTTATATATATATTTTTATTCTTCATTGGATGAAAAATGCACTTTAACATAAATACCTGATAATTAGTTTCTTACCAAGAATTTCGGCATCTG
Source organism: Periplaneta americana (assembly GCF_040183065.1). NCBI lineage: Eukaryota > Metazoa > Arthropoda > Insecta > Blattodea > Blattidae > Periplaneta > Periplaneta americana. The sequence continues at coordinate 166,670,001 of NC_091119.1, read as the reverse complement.
ATTTTTTTTCTCCACGTTAATTTATTCGTTTATTTATATATAATTTTTTATTGCACGTAGTACCTTAAGAATAAATGATTGTTATGAAACTAGTTCATAATGTTATACTTTATTGCATGGAGTCAATATTTAGGATTCCTAATTTTGACAAATCCAATAACTAACTGTATTAATATTATAAATGTGTTTCATACGCAGTTTTTTGTACGACAGCATTATAAAACAATTAATAAATAAATAACATATAGGTATCAAATTTGTGATGATGGTTAGTTTGATATCATAGCACAGTCTAGTATATACAGTCACGAAGCTTGAGTTGTTAGAGTGCTAGGAACAATAAATTGTGCTGGTACTATTTCGCATTGTCTGTAATGAGGCGATATTAGCGATCCTAGTGGTCAGCAACTATCTATGGATGCATATTTACTACGTATTGAGCTTCGTGACTGTATATACTAGACTGTGATCATAGGCTATGAAGAATGGATTGCTATGACAGCAGTGACGTATTGAATATTGTTGCACAGGAAATAGTTTCATAATAATTAGCTTCATGCCACAAGTTAAGTAAGTCATCATAATAGTCATTACGCTTTAGTTGGCATGGTAATATTTTACAGCACTGGTATGTACAATAATGTGGCATATTGTGCAGGATTTTGACTAATGATAAAGACCGTAATGCTGGTGCACAAAAAAAGATAGTTCATAGAATAGGAAGAAACAAGCTTTGAAGAGAAACATTCTACAAACGAATTCCGCAAAACTTACTAGAGAGAATATCATTATTGGATTGTTCATATATTGATATAGGAAACAAAATGAGAGAGAAGGAAACATCAATGAACTTTGGATTTTAAAAAAGCTTCTATACTACCACCATCAGTTTTAAATTTGTACACTGATGCCATGGTCAAGAATTATATAATTAATAACAAGAAGTTGGCTGTCGTTGAAATAAAATATTTTGTCAAACATAAAATAATCTGATTAAAATGGGCTTATATCAGAGGCAAGATTAAGACCATCTACAGAATTTATATAGGTATCTATGATAGTAACATCTGGCAGTGAAATGCTAAAACAAAAATTGAAATTAGGATTTCGAAAGTCTTTTACTTTGTACATACGTGTTCATGGGTGTGAGTCCTCCATCACTCTGCATAAAGAGTACATTGACTCCTTTAAGATTGTCTTTAAAGCCACCTGCAAAACCACTCATATATTTGTGTATGTGTGGAGTTAGATATGCATCAGCACACGCTGTGAAGCCACGAGGAACTATGCGAATCATTGGCATTATCTGATGTGACAAGGACACATGGGTGAAGCCCAGTTGCATAGCCAATCGACCTACGGTCAGCTCATGCTCTATGTACCTGAAAGAGAAATATTGGATAACATTATGTATCGGTACGGAATCACCTGTACTGTAAACCAAATTAGGACTATACATACATATGTAACTGTTATGGCTAAAATTCACAAAATCAGATGAAATGAGATATGTTTCACAGATATTTTAAATTATGTAATTGTTTTGTTAATTTTTTCTGTAGTACATTATTATTAATATGTAGATCAGTATTACCTAACTAGCTACGATTATATAAAAGAGAATTCTATTTTATTCTACAATTTATTTAATAATGTCCACAAAAATGTCAGTTCTGTGACATTTCAGAATTAACAAAAACCAATTTTCAATTTCTTATCCCTTAAATCTCATGTTGATTACTGAATTTAATATATTATTTTAATGTCCCGAAGTACATATGATATTTCCATGCAGATATTCTGCATCATCATACGATGTAAGAGTAATGGAACGGAGAAAAATTCTCTCCGGCACCGGGATTTGAACCCGGGTTTTCAGCTCTACGTGCTGATGCTTTATCCACTAAGCCACACCGGATACCACCCCGGCGTCGGACAGAATCGTCTCAGATTAAGCTCCAACTCTTGGGTTCCCTCTAGTGGCCGTCCTCTGCACTACGTCATAGATGTCTATGAACGTAGGACCGAAGTCCACACATATGCTGAGGTGCACTCGTTATGAATGACTAGTTGGCCGGGATCCGACGGAATCACTAAGTGATTTAAGCATATCATATATATTATTTTAATGTACCGAAGTACATATGATATTTCCATGCAGATATTCTGCGTCATCATATGATGTAAGAGTAATGGAACGGAGAAAAATTCTCTCCGGCACCGGGATTTGAACCCGGGTTTTCAGCTCTACGTGCTGATGCTTTATCCACTAAGCCACACCGGATACCACCCCGGCGTCGGACAGAATCGTCTCAGATTAAGCTCCAACTCTTGGGTTCCCTCTAGTGGCCGTCCTCTGCACTACGGCATAGATGTCTATGAACGTAGGACCGAAGTCCACACATGTGCTGAGGTGCACTCGTTATGAGTGACTAGTTGGCCAGGATCCGACGGAATAAGCGCTGTCTTAAATCACTAAGTGATTTACGCATATCATATATATTATTTTAATGTACCGAAGTACATATGATATTTCCATGCAGATATTCTGCGTCATCATACGATGTAAGAGTAATGGAATGGAGAAAAATTCTCTCCGGCGCCGGTGTGGCTTAGTGGATAAAGCATCAGCACGTAGAGCTGAATACCCGGGTTCAAATCCCGGCGCCGGAGAGAATTTTTCTCCGTTCCATTACTCTTACATTAGTATACCGAGTTTAAGATTATGCTGAGTATGCACACCCTCATATCTGACTGTTAACATAAATATACGAGTACATGACACATGTTACATATTTTACAGAATTTAACTATCTCAGAACTGACTGGTAATAAAGGTAATATGTTTTCCTGATTTTATTATACTCCAATTTTACAGAGAACCCTATTTTACCTGAGGTAGGTATGTTAAGGTTATAAATACATTATAATATTTATATGATATTGATTAATTAAATCTCCTATTGAATTAATCTTACATTTCAATTATGAAGTTAATAAAATTTTACAAATCTATAAATTAAGCAAATCTCTACAACGTTTTATAATTTATACACATGAATGAATGTAATGAAGTGAGATGAAATTAAATACGTACTAAAATACAATCTTATATTTCAGTTAACAAGTTTCATGAAATGTATACCATAGTATAACCTAAGCAAACAACTAATCCTAACATTCACTAGAATGTAATTTAAATTCCTGTGGGTTGAAATCTCTGAAGACGTTACACAGTTTTCCGTAAAACAATGTTGTTACAAGCAGTTTCTAAATTTTATATAACACATTTATCATGAATTTATTGTAAATTATTATCCTAATTAATTTCTATCAACTGTTAAATTAAATATTTATAACAAAATATGTATATATTTTTCCTTTCTCTAATATAAAAATTACAAATCACCCTTTCACTGCATACTCCCACACTGTGGCTCATACCAAACAACTGAAGAACTGTTATGTACTCTTGTGCTGTCACCCAGTGGATACTTATATCGCTTGTAGTATGTGCCACAGAACTAACATTAACTATTAGGGACTGATTTAAATAATATTTAGAGCATTAAAGAAATAATTCAATGATTATATTTTGTAATAAATTAATACATAACAGGGGTATGCTAACATTTAATCCTGTCAAATATTGTGTTTCACTCTTTTAATTGTTAAATGACGATAAAAATGTTTTTGAAGATGTAGTCAGAGACACGTCACAGAACTGACATTTTCACACTCAGAGTTGCTGGCTGAGACGTATTGTCCAAATAATAATTAAATTACAACATGATGGTTGTCATTGTTTTAGTAGGTAAAATTCTATAATTTCCAATCAGTTTACAATAAATTTCAAGGATATGTTTTGGCCAATTTCTTGATTTCTAGCCTTATACATTATGCTGCCATATTTTACTTAGACAAATACACATAAAAAACATTGTAACATTTATTACATGGCATTATTCATGAAATTTTAACCATGGCTTGATGATGATAACAATATAAAACTTGGCTCTGATTGACTGGACGGTATGACTTTTGGTGTTCCAAATAAGTACTTTAGTACGATTCTGGGTATCTCTCAGTGCAGTTCCTACCCGGAGATCCGATTGAGGGACTATTTTACCTTCAGAGAATTTTACACTGAGGTATTCCAATAACACTGATAACTCATCCATACCAGTTGCAGAAGACACAGCCCAGCAGTATATATTCCACTCCAACTCTGGCTACTAGCAACAGGCATCTACGAGGCGTGTTCTTAAAGTAAGTTCCAAAAGGGTGTAGTAAGTAAACGGGAAGATCTTTACAAACTATTTTTGTTGCATTGTATTCCCCACACTTCAATTACTTCTCAACATAATCTCCACCATTATTGAGGCATTTATCGAGTCGTGGCACAAGTCTTTCTATCCCCTCATTGTAGAATTCGCCCGCCTGCAATGCGAACCACTCCAGCAATGCTGTTTTCACTTCGTCGCCATGAAAACGTTGACCACAGAGGAACTTCTTGAGGTACAGGAAGAGATGAAAGTCACTCGGAGCCAAATCCGGGCTGTAGGGGGGATGGTCAATTTGTTTCCAGCCAAATTTCGAGATGAGATTTTGGGTGTCGTCGCCATCAAAATGTTGACCACCGAGGAACTTCTTGAGGTGCAGGAAGAGATGAAAGTCACTCGGAGCCAAATCCGGGCTGTAGGGGGGATGGTCAATTTGTTCCGAGCCAAATTTCGAGATGAGATTTTGGGTGTCGTCGCCATCAAAACGTTGACCACCGAGGAACTTCTTGAGGTGCAGGAAGAGATGAAAGTCACTCGGATCCAAATCCGGGCTGTAGGGGGCATGGTCAATTTGTTCCCAGCCAAATTTCGAGATGAGATTTTGGGTGTCGTCGCCATCAAAACGTTGACCACCGAGGAACTTCTTGAGGTGCTGGAAGAGATGAAAGTCACTCGGAACCAAATCCGGGCTGTAGGGGGGATGGTCAATTTGTTCCGAGCCAAATTTCGAGATGAGATTTTGGGTGTCGTCGCCATCAAAATGTTGACCACCGAGGAACTTCTTGAGGTGCAGGAAGAGATGAAAGTCACTTGGAACCAAATCCGGGCTGTAGGGGGGGATGGTCAATTTGTTCCCAGCCAAATTTCGAGATGAGATTTTGGGTGTCGTCACCATCAAAACGTTGACCACCGAGGAACTTCTTGAGGTGCTGGAAGAGATGAAAGTCACTCGGAATCAAATCCGGGCTGTAGGAGGGATGGTCCTGTCCTCATGATTTTTTTCATCGACAGCACGCACCAAATTGTCAGTGACCAAAGATGGCCGACCGGTATGCTGCTCGTCATGCACAGAGACGCGGCCCTTTTTGAACTTCATAACCCATCTCCTGACCATTCCATCACTAATGGCATCATCACCATACACCTCACAAAGTTGACTATGAATGTCAGCTGGTTTGATGTTTCTCGCATTCAAGAAATGGATAACAGAGCGCATCTCACAGTCGGCGGGGTGCTCGATCACTTTAAACATTTCAACTGATCATAACTAACCCCACACACGGACTGAAGCTCTGAAACTGCATGCACAGCTTGTCTGAAGATTGAAGAAGAAAATATGCATGCGCAAAATAACGATTGCAGCGATGTGACGGCTATAATTGAAAACGGAACTTACTTTAAGAACACGCCTCGTATAATGAACACTGATCAAAATACCCCTCATTTCTCGTGCAAAACAACAACTGAATAGACTGCAGTGGACTATAGTGGACTTTATGTTGTCATCAAACAGCTGGATACATTAAGAAGATTGATTGATTGATGATGATGATGATGATGATGACTGCATATTCTTACGTATTGAAAATTCAGCAATACATACGTGTAAGAATGAGCTAGAACCACTGCAATGCTTCTGATTCCTTTCTCCTTCAGGGCAATGAGATCCTTTATCAGTATGTCCTCTTTGAGTTCATGACACACAAGCAGCTCCTCTCCAGTGGTTCCTGTAACTTTGCGCCATTTGTTCCACTCCCCGTCAACAATGGTATTCAGTTTACATCGATTAGACAGTGCTGGAACTACACGGCAATCCACTTCGACCACTTCTTCGTACAAGACTTCAGGCGTTAAAATTTCCTGGTGGTTAAAATGAATTACAGAGTTACTGATACTAAACTTAATAAACGGAATTCAGTAAAATTTCATTTATACGTTTTATGAGGGGGAGGTCTGAAGGAAAAACTCACCAGTGAGAAAAATGTATAACTGAAATGGCATTTAATCACATCTGAAATAGCATTTGAAGACCATATGCGATGTTGTTAAAGTCAATTTAGTAAAATTTTCACAAGAGACATTTGGAACTTCACAATTAAGGATCTTTGAGTCTTTCATCTATTTGATGACTGAAAGCAAATATGTAATGGTCTCTTAAACCAAATTATAATAATAATTTAGCAATTAGCAATGAGAAAATTTAGTTAAAATAATATTAGTACTCAAATTTATAACGCACATTCTTGAATAATGTATGATTATTCGTAGAATAGAGCCAAAGCTGGCGGATATATTACAGTCCAGTTTGTCCAATGTAGAATTCGTTACAACTACTGAAGGTTAATTTGTAAACTCCTGTTAGGTTGTATTTGTTTGTGTGTTGAGATGTTTTTGTAGTTCGTTTTTCTTTCTGTATGCAATGGTGTATTTTAATTTCCTGAATGAAGATGCGATCTCTTGTGTGTGTTTTTGTTTTCATATGTTATTGTGATGTATTTTTTGCATTCTTGTGCTTGTGTTGTGTTTCTTTGTTTCTTGTGATTATGTTTTGTCTTTTTTATGATGTCTATTATGTCTACCATATTCATAATGCGAGCGATCAACATCCATCCCTTCTGTTTACTTTGTTTTTGTACAGTTTTCCTTTTTACCCCCACAGACAAAAATCGAAAGGAGTTTCATTTAATTTCATTTAATTTATTATATTAGCAATGAAGCTTTAAGCTGTGGAACAAGTCAAAATTTTACAAGATTACAATTACAATTTTTACAATTTTTTTTACATTTTTTACAATATTTTACAATTTTTACAATTGTGCAATTTTCTACAATATTTTGGCGAGCTGTAGTGTGATGAAGTGAGGCCCAAGGATTCGCCAAAAGATTACCTGCCATTTACTGGAGTAAAGTCCGGGGACCTTGGTGACCACTGCCAATCCATTGTCCGGGGAATGTAATATTTAAGATGAGCTGTCAACTGACGGCTAAAATGTACAGAGGCTCCGTCATGCTTATCTTTGTAGACAAGGGAGCTACAAACAGCTGTTTCTCTACACCCATTATGAACACTGCTGCCATCCAAGCCACTTGTCATACTTCGACAATCATCACATGTATAGCGCGAACAGTGGACAAAAGTAAAGTCTAAGTGCATGGATCCATTCTGGGTCCAGCCCTCAAAAAGTCAAATCAAGGCAAACATGGATAGATGGATTATGATGATGATATTTATTCTTACCAGATCAAATATCTTAGGCCTCGCCTGGTTACCAATGAATAAAAGATCACGGAAGCCTTTATTGATAAGCAATGCCATCCTTTCGCCCTTTCTTTCAAGCAGTGCGTTGGTGGCAACTGTTGTCCCCATGCGGATCCAGTCGATGTACTTTCCATCAATGGGCTCTTTTATTGGCATAGTAATACCAGTCTCCTAAAAGAAATCACAACACATATTTCAATCTCAATCAGGGTGCGAATTGACGGGGGGAATGGGGGGGGGGATTTCCCCTCCTATTGGAAAGTTATCCCTCTCATAAATTCATATTAACATCCCTGCCAGGGACAACTTCTATCCCCCCCTCACAAAATATAATTATTTTAATATGAGTATATGTACTTTATGAAGTATAAAGTAAGCAAAGAAAATAATATTGATGTATTATCATCACCGGCAAGCTGACAACAATCAATAACTTGGGAATTACACATCTTATCTTAAGCCTGCTCATGGATATAATTATTATTATTATTATTATTATTATTATTATTATTATAATCAAGATGCAAGACAAGCAACTCAGTGCGGCCAAACATTGAGCCTGTAGAATGAGGATAATAATAATTTTATGTATGGTATTCTCTATCTCTCCCTTATCAGAAATCTTAATTCACACCCTGTTCTCAATACACTTGAAGATAAAATGGAAGTAAAATTATCAACCTACACAAAAAGAATTAAATAGAAGGGGGAAGTTCTGTAATGAATTACAAATTAGTACGGAATCTCTAATAAAATTGTATTAATTTCTGCTGTGCTTCATTTCCATCTCTGGAGAAATTTAATTTTAAACAGCATGGCTGTTTTACTTCCTTAGCACTAAGTGGCACATTAACTGTCAGCAGTTTGTGCTACCAACTTCCTCATGTAGCATGCAAGATAGTTGCAAAAGAATCATTCGGACATTCATAATATTACCACTGTTTTGTTTTATTACTAATGGCGGGTACTTGACTATTCGTCATTTACCCATATAAGCCAGTTGTGCAGACCAACTCACTGACAGAGTCATTGTCCAGGGTGCGCCATAGGTGGCTGGTCTAAGCTACATCTGCGGTGAGATGAGATGAGATGAGATGAGATGATGAAGATTTGTTGGGATGTGATAGGGGCACCAGAGCTCTCGGAGAAAACCCCTACGTTATCTGGACCAACACAAGTTATAAATCACGGGTACAGAAAGGATCGAACCCGGGTTTGCAAGATTATAAATACAGCACTCTTATTCACTAGACCACTGTGGCAGTTCCACAAATTGTCATTATATTAAAAATACACATAAAACAACATAGCTTTATTAAAAGATGTACTACAAGAAATGTTATATGGCTTTACAGTTCCCTAAGCCAAAACGTGCTATTTCATTTTACACTTTCTGTTTTGTGCTATACCATAAAATGGAGTGAATTCGATATAGTTATTATGAAACAGATAAATGTTTTTTTTTTTTTTTTTTTTACATAAAGAACAATGCACAGACTGTGGCTTATGAGATTATACAAGCTGGCACATAGCTCTTGGAATATGGGTCTAAAATGGTTCCCACATAAAGCCAATTCCGCAGCTTGAATGCCTGTTTGGTTCTAGATATTCGTAGCAGAACACTTAAATGACATTAACATTTGGGACATTTAAAGGGCTCACTGTTGCTTATTAAATGCTTCGTACAATATTTTATGGTCAATAGACGTAATTAAAAAACTTCTACATTTCAATTATATTAAAATAAATGGCTGTCATTCTTGATATTAAGAGATACTACATATTATAAACTAAAGCATTACCTTCATGTTCAATTCATACACCATACCTTTCCGGAAATAATGAAAGAAACTTGATACATTTTACATGAACACTGTAGTCTATCCTTTTCACTTTTCACGTGTTTACAATAATAATAATAATAATAATAATAATAATAATAATAATAATAATAATAATAATAATAAGTTCCAGTGAATTAAGGTACTGTATTATCTTCCATGTCCCTGAATTCATAAGTCAATCATTTGTAAGTGGACCTAACTTTTCCCTTTTTTTTTTTTATATATATATTGACGCTGAGATGTTATGATTTTTACTAATGGAAACTGCAGTCACATGCATGATAAGTACAATTGTGCGATTTTTCTCTCACACCTTGTAATGATGAAATAAATACCTAATAGGCCTGCTGATTAATCTGTAGTGGATAGTAATAGCAATTGTTGTAATATTTCAGTGTGTGTAAACAGTTTTTAAATTAGAAGTTAGAATTAAATTAGGAAGTTAGTCTGCAATATATGTTGAAAGAGTAATGGAATGGAGAAAAATTCTCCGGCGCCGGGATTTGAACCTGGGTTTTCAGCTCTACGTGCTGATGCTTTATCCACTAAGCCACACCGGATACCACCCCAGCGTCGGACAGAACTGCCTCTGATTAACTAGTCACTCAAAACAGTGCACCTCAGCACATGTGTGGACTTCGGTCCTATGTTCATAGACATCTATGACTAGTGCAGAGGGCGGCCACTAGAGGGAACCCAAGAGTTGGAACTTCATCAGAGGCAGTTCTGTCCGACACTGGGGTGGTATCCGGTGTGGCTTAGTGGATAAAGCATCAGCACATAGAGCTGAAAACCCGGGTTCAAATCCCGGTGCCGGAGAGAATTTTTCTCCGTTCCATTACTCTTTCATTGTATGATGACGCAGAATATCTGCATGGAAATATCATATGTACTTCGGTACATTAAAATAATATATATGCAATATATGTGATTAGAAATGATTTCCACATTTGACGATTTCCCAAAACATAAACAAATTATCTCAGGATTCTCAGGGACGGTTTTTTTTTTTTTCTTTTTTTGCCGTCCATAGGCACTTGCGCATCTGCTCTCCTCGATCCCTATTTCTCTTTTAATAATATCTGCATCTCGCTCCCCGGAGGTGTTTTCTGTAGTCCCTCATGAAATGTCAATTTAATGAAAGCATAAAGAAAAATCTTCGGTACACCATACGGTGGTAGTTGTACCTTATCACAACGAATAATTGTAGTAATTATTATTTATTTATTTATTTATTACTCGTAATGTCGTAATAATATTTGATTTGGTTTGGAGTACGAGGGGAGTACGTTACACTAAACTCGGCACGCACAACATTAAAATCGCATTGCTTGTGTATGTTGTATCCTAAATAATGTAAATCGTATATGTGTCAGTATTGAGCAGTAATAGCTAATTAACCATTGTCGTAGAATATTTCGCCATTACAAATGATTTTTAATCATACTCTTTTCCTCGAAAGTATTCAATAATGCTACTGATTGTCTTAAACCCGAGTCACACGGGGATAGTTTACAGGAGTCAAGTGCTTGAAGCCTCTAAACTTGATGCTATATTTGTGATCACACGGAGACATTAAACTTGAAACCATGCTTGAAAAAAAGCGCGCGCTGAATGTTGTATTCGCAGTGGTGTTTGAATTCTTGTATTCTGTTATAGTTAATAAAAATCAATAGTGAACTGGCATTTTTAGTTTGGTGAAACTGAAGATGACATCAGGACATATTCAAGCATGTGTGCAGCTAATTGGTGCCTTGTTATTGTATGAATTACAAAATAATCTTGAAAAAAAAGGAAAAGAGAACATGGGTTAAGAAATGGATTCGTAGAAGAATTATGCACGGTGCATCTAATACCTTGTTGAAAGAATTAGCTGAAGAAGATCCTGCAGAATACAGGAAACATCTCAGAATGAGTCCTGTTTTAAGAGTTTTTAACTTTTTTCGAACCACTTCTACATCTATGTTTTCGAAACCTTGTTCCATGAGTTCACTGACTAGTTTCTGGAATAATAATTCCCGCTTGTTTTTATTGAGGTATTCTTTGTCACGTATATTCCACACTTCTCATACACTTCCAAAAACTTCATGATATCGTTGGAATTCCACTTAGGGGCGCTCATTATTAATAATTATTAATTTACTTCGACAATAGGCCTAAAACTACAAACTTTCTACTTGCCAAGTTGCTACAAGTTCGCATTCACACGCGGGAAGTTGTGACGGGAAAGTGAACACAAAAGTTGACGGGTCGTCAACTCAAATTCTGCTTGACCGCCGAGTCACAACTTGACTGTCTCGACTATATCACACGGGGAAAGTTGAAGGAAAGTCGACTTCTCCAAGCACTTGACTCCTGTAAACTATCTCCGTGTGAATTAGCCTTTAAGGCAAGACAGACTAAGAACCATACTAGTTTAATAATAATAATAATAATAATAATAATAATAATAATAATAATAGTAAATTATCATCATCATCATCATAGTCCTGAAATTAACGTTAAATAATGTTTATGGAGCTTGTGGCAACACGATTAAAAGGAAATCAATAAATATGGTTCAGAGGCCTCGAACTTTATTTGTAGGTCCGGTAAATACAAGGATGATCGGTCGCGAGCCATATATTATACAGTAATAGAAGGTATTATAAGAGTGCCACACACCAAACATCAGCTGCGCTGCGAGTTTCAACTGCTAGGTCCAGAGATCGAAACTGCAATGTCGCCTGATAAAGCATCCATCGAGTAGCAATTGGGCATCCCTCACCAGCTTGATGAATTAAGTTAGTGTGATGGAGAGGGGCGGGGCTTCTATGATTACTGCCGGATGGCCGCCCAGGAGCGCACAAACTCAGCGATAAAACTCACGTTTTTCCTTTAGTGTTTCAGTAGGAATTCCTGTCTCGGTATATTTGAACTTCATTTAGAACTCGTAGCTAATTTTTTGGTTTATGAGTTTTCTATAGCTTCGTGTGGTAGAGAAGGTCTGATGGCCGTAACTCCGCCAGCGAAATTTCAATGTAGATTTCGATGTCACTGATAATTCCCTCGTTAACTAATATTTCTCTTTTAGCTGTATATAAAGAATAATTTTAATTTACCGGTAATGAAAATTTAAACAATTATGCCTACCTAATTTTTATTTGCACTGTTTATTTTTTTTTTCGTGTTAGTAGAGAACAAATTTAATAGAAAATTAATCACTTGCAATCCGTACTAATACAGTATTGTTCAGAAATATTTGTTTCGATTAGTAATTATTAATATATAGTCGCGACGCTGTTATTCCCGGCGTGACTCCTCCTCTTTGTTTACATCTTAGGAAGTCAAGGCTCTATAAAGTCTAGGTAGGTAGTATCGTTCGCCATTTTTGTTCTTTCGTTGCCGAGCTACCAGACGAGGAATCTATCTGCCACACCGTTAAATATTATTATGTCGTAGCTCCTATGATAATAAATCAAACGCACTGTAATTTAGCAAATAATTGAGCGGCAAATAACGTCCTCGTGTGCTTTCTGCGAACGTCAACGAAAGAGCCAAAATGGCGGGCGATTATATTAAGTATTTATCCAGCCTTAGGAAATACATGGCGTCTTCATCAGCGAATCACAAGACGCACACGTTTAAATGTAGCCGATCTGCAACGTGATTGGCTGCCGGAAATTAGAGCAACGGGACTACAGTATTTCAACAATAAAATTATTCCAATGGCATCAGGCCCAATGTAGGAAGGTTGCACGCCTTGAGGAAGTTAGTATATGTAGGCCTACAATATGTACCCGAATGCACGCGAAATTTTAAAATGCTTATCATGCCGCCACTAATGGTACCCATTGGGCTATTGAGGATTTTCTTGACTCTTGTAAGAAAGGCCAACTAACGTTATTTCATTTGAGTCACTGCGTCGAATTAAAAATATGTTCCTTCTTTCCTCCTTGTACTCCAACTGATGGACGTCTAACGGGTTAAGACAAGTACCGATAATATATTTAAATCTGAATTTTCTTTATTTATATTTAATGATAATTATATGCATTGAGATACCTACGTAACTCAAATTAATCTTCCGTTGTTTGTTTCATTAATTCCGATTGTCTGTTTTCGCCTTTACGGATTGCATAATTCAACATGTCACAGTCTATAGCAGTCATTTTCAACCGGTGTGCCGCGAATGATCCGCTTGTGTGAAGCGAGAAAATGAAAATAGTAAAGGTTATCGCAGCGAAAACTGGAAAACTGAAAAGAATAGTGAACGAGTCCACAAAAGAGAACATTCAGCGAACACGGCACATTCCTCGTAAAAAAAAACCCTAAAATTTTCTCCTGGTTGGGAACTACTGGTTTAGATTACTGTATATGAGTGTGACGTGGGATTTTAATTTACACCTTAATGTGCCACACATTGAAAACCGCTGGCGTATAGACTAGTACCGCATTTTTCGCAAGACACTAATTTAACATACGGTTATATAGATATCTTGTATGTACCGGTACTGTAACTAAGAAAGTGAGAATAATGGAGAAAAGTTTGACTAGAACTACATTTATTTCATTTTTCATCAAATATCGGTAGGCCAAAGACTTGCACATTTCCTTAGTTTCTTATAATGAAATCCGAATACAGTAGTCCTAAAGAACATGAAATTTTGTGGACTGTAGAATAATAAATTGGTTTTTGAAGTGTTAGTATATAATTTTTATGACCAAATTCAAACTTACGTCTAATTGTTTTAATATTTATTATAGACCTACTCAATATGAAACAGAACGTATTAATTACATTGTCATTTCGAAATGGTAACATTTATGTACATATTTTGGATATCCCTGATTAAGTTCAGTCTTAAACCAAATACCTTAACAAATTAAACACCATCACGTGACTTAATGGCGCAAATTTTAAACAGAACAATGTCCATATTATTGGTATCGACTATGGAGTATCGGCAGCTAAACCACAGCCGTCACGTGCTGACGATATGATGAAAGTGAAATTACTTACCTCTTCTAAAATTCGCCGAATTCCCTCTCTTGGAGCATCTGGGTAATTTGCAGGATCAACAGATAGAAGTTTCATTACACGAATCTTGCCATCTGGACATCTAGCATATATGTCGGTGAAGGTGCCACCCCTGTCAATGGCAAACTGGAACTTTTTTTGTTCGGCCATAGCGAATGTTAACGATATACAAACACACTAAGTCACTGCAAACGTTTCCTCTTCTTTATATACCAGTATCGACTCTACTCTTATCTTGCTTGTAATGCCAGTCAGCTCGACCGGTTCAAATGCGTTACGTAATTCATGAGTCGATTCCTGTAAGCCGTAGTGTAGAGCTCAGTAGAGCTTTAAAACGTAGTTGCAAAATAATGTGCCAGTCATTGGGATAACAAATAACCGAGACGAGATGAAAAATACATTATAGTTGGGACTATACTGAATCGTTATATAGGAAGATATACGTGAACATTTTGCCAATGTGATGAAAAACGTAATGCGAAATCTTTATCTGCCAAAAGTCAACATGTGTAAACATGTAAGACAAATTCATTCGTGATCGGATTGTTCATGAAATGGAATAAATTGAATGGGAGCACCACCTGCACATCAACACTGTAATTGTTTCAACCGGTCTCGGTGGCTTGAGTCCTGTTACCAACGTGGTAATTTTAACACGAGATCTGTAACTCCATATGCGGAGACTAAAAAGAAAGGCAGAAAATAGGAGAATGCTGGGTTTCCAGTGAAAGGCGTGCCCTTGGACAGAAAACTATGAATGAATGAATCTTAACTCAGTTTATTACACACAGTATTAAATTTACTCTCTTTCAGCAACTCTGTGGCATATATTTTATTTTTTCATTATGTAGGCTAGTTATTGCTGATATGTGAAATTACACTATCAGTGACGCGGAAATTTCGGGTTCTGCAATCATCTTTTGGGACCCCTTGACTAAAAGGTGACATAACCAATTCGCTTCATTCTTACAGCCTGCAAACTAATACAGATATCAGTTTTAGAATGTGGGAAAGTGAATAATAATAATAATAATAATAATAATAATAATAATAGAAATTGTTGGCATTTTAGGACCGTATAATGGGAACTGTGTTTATACTTCTATTTATGTATTTATCTATGGTCTGTACTATACTGTTACAATACGTTCTAATTTAATCCCCAATGCCCCTCAAAATCAAAATGTTCAAACGAGTTTTTAAATACCTATTGTGTTGGTTGCAACATTAGAGTTCCAAAATGTTTCAGAGAAAAATGTTATATTATATATCATACCGATACCATCCTTTTTTTTTTTTTTTTTTTTTTCATTCTATTTATTGTAGTCCATAGATCTTACATTAGCTTTGGAGGTTTAAGATGTCAAATAAGTAAATTATTTTACAAGATTCCTTCATCATATTCAATATTATATGAAAAAGCAGTAATAAATAGTAGGCTGTGCAATACAACTTAATTTTAGAAGTCAACGTAAGTGAAACGTTTTGTGAATTCTATATATTGTGTTGGTATATTATTATGTTACAAACTCTTCGCATTATTATTATTATTATTATTATTATTATTATTATTATTATTATTATTATTATTATTAACATTAATAATATTATTGCTGCTGCTGCTGTTGCTTCTGTTGTTACAAAGGAAGGAGTGATTATAGTGGTTACAGGTCCCAAAACACGGCACAACCCCTATTTCATTTTGTGCTGGTGTGTTTTTCTCTGCATTACAATTTTTTAAATGTTATAATACAATAAACACGAACAAAGGATAAATGTTATTGTGTAATAAATGGCAGGAAACACACTGTAATTCAAAACATTGCATTTAAAATGAATAAATGAAAATATTCACTATTGAAAATATCAACATTTCAGGAATAATGGGAAACTACTGTTAATTGTTGGCAATAGTAATTATAGATTATCAAGGCAGTTGCAGGAAAGACACAGAAGATGCACGAAAATACCAACTTGTACATGATCACCGCGGACAGATGGCACCACCATATTCTTTACTGCCGAATTAACAGGGCAGCCAATGCCAGCGATTTCTCGCTAAATCTGGCGGTTTTCGATTCCTCACTGCGGTAAAATTGAACGGACAGGGGTCGGCGGGAAATTTGGATGTTTTTACATAGAAATTTAGAGGGTTTTGAGTGGAAATTAGCGGTTTTTAAAGTGAAGTTCAAATGAAAATGTAATTGGTTAAACAATTCAGTATTCCACAGTAAAACATTCAAGTGGAAATGGCCCTTCACATTTCTGTATTTAGGGACTCACCATCATTATTTACATATTTCTTTACTATGCTATCCATATCCAGTTCTAAAAATTACATTCCTGCCCATAACTTAAACCCGTTAGTCATCCTCCTACCTATTTTGACGACCACCCTCCAAATTCATCTAATTAACTATTCCCCCTTTACACCAAATTAGATTACTATCATAGTCTGTACATAATAATAATTTATAACAATCACCACAATATATTCTACTCACTATTATTGTTCTTGGCCCATTCTCAGTTCTACCCGTTTATTCTCGTTTCCAGACATACGTAACACTTTACTCACACAACACTCTCCACGTAACTAACCTTCTTGCAGTGGCGACTCGTGATATTTTTTTGTATGTAGGATTGACGATTGATGACCAAGACAGATAATAATAATAATAATAATAATAATAATAATAATAATAATAATAATAATAATAATAATAATAATAGAGCATGCAAAATCAATACAAGTAGTCTTTAGTCTTTGACTCACCATTCTGGAACTGGCAATTTATTTGTAGTGAAGTTCGATTCTTTTTCCCCTTTTTAGTTGCGAAGACGGCTCCTAAGCCATTGTACTGCCCGATATTTACCAATGCTCCGTCGTCCATTTGCGCAATTAATTTCTTGTTGCAATTAAATTCTTCTAAATGATCAAATACAACTTCAGATATTCTTTCGGTTGTCCTGTTAATTCTTGTATTTATTATGGCTTATTTTATTTAGTTTTATGTAATTCTGTTTTTTATTCATTTAATTTTTTATATGTATCATTTTAAATTATTTCGTTTATTCTATTCTTTTAAAATTACCCATGAACTGCATTTAAGAAGGCTATAAGGATACTTGAAAATTCTTATTGTAGTCTCTGACAGGGTCTCCATCACCCAGAAAGAAGGATCGTAGTATTAGGATACACGGTCATATCCTCAAATGCGGTTAAAATCAAGTCATACTCCACCATTCGCACCCTCCCCTGTCCGCTAACTTCACTGTAGAAAAAACCATTTGCTATAAGATATTTGGATGGTTCTTCGGAAATTATTCCTGAGTTGTGCAGTGGCGACAACTCACGACAGAAAGTAGACGCTTAAAGGAAATTATTATGTCGGGACGCATTAAAAATCAAAATATGTAATTAAAATGTTTTCTCTCCTCAAAGGCACGAAAATTAAACTGTAGGATCACCCTCATGGAGGAATCGTCACTGGCTTCTTGGCCACACTCCTAATACCCTCACTCCTTGTCCGTTAATCTTGACCCTTCCTTATTTCACTTGAACCCTTCACACCAATTGCTTAAGTTGTAATGCTTCTTATTTTTTAACATTCTCATCTTCTTCTTCTCACTAGTTCTCCTCCCCGGCTCCTCCTTCATTTTCAGCTCCTTCACTCTTTTCGGTATTGCCGCCAACAACTGTTTGCTTTGACTTTGCTGTGTTTGCACTTCACTAGCTATCCCGCACACTTTCTTATTCTTCGACGTCACAGTCTGATTACCATTATCTGACGTCACTATCTTCTTCTTCCTTCCTTCACTTGACCCCGCGGATGATTTGATTTCTTCCTGTAACCACTACAGGTTGCCATCGACAAAGAGAACCATGATATAATAGAGTAAATGCCTTGAGGGCTTAGTGATACATTGTTGTTAGAGTGAAAAATAAACAATTTGAATTATATTGAAACACATGATATTAAATGATGTAACATCAAGGAGATGCGAATTAGTCATGGTCCATATGTATGATGCCTGAAAATAGCTATTGAGCCTTTGAGTGCTGCAATTGTTAGATCTCTTAAAATATTTTTATGCAGGCCAAAAGATTTACAGAAGTCAACTAGGAACCGGGGTATGGTCCCACGGGCTCCTATCATTAGTCCCGTAATGACGATGGATTCCAGATGGTATTTGTCCTTATAAAAACTGATGGAAGATTCATATATATTCCTTTTTTCCTCGTGTACTTCTTCTGGCTGGTGTTCGTGCGATTCGAATCTCACAGTAGGGTCTATGATGTAACCTTCAAGAGAGGGAGGTTTAAATGCAATTATGTCAATTCTTCGATTACTGCCTTCACTGGATATGCCATGTACTTCTTCATATACTGAATAACCTTTGTTCCTTAAGGCAGTTGCTATTATAGATCTTACTGTATGATGCCGCGTATTTCGTAGAAGTTCGTGTGGACAGGCCCCCAGGACATGGGCAAGGGTTTCAACCTCCCTGTCGCAACGTCGACAGAGGTTATTGCCCGAAGACCTGCCAGGTACACTACGCACAGCTGATACGTTTGCATTCATCTTGATTGCTCCCCTCCACTCACTACAGGAAAGACCCTTGTGATTCCGGATCCACTTATTGGCCGGGGTATATTGTTGGTATAAGAGCACGCCTTTGCCTTTATGTTTTTTCTGGCTCCAGTTCTCAAACACTTTTTCTCTTAATACTTGCCGTACTTCTCGCGTATCTACAGTGCCGTACTTGTCCAAAATATTTGCTGATTCGGTGATATTGAGTGCTGTGAGACTGGATGTAATTTCTTGGGATAATTTCCTTGTAGCATTGTAGGAAGGAATTATTGGATTTAAGCAATATCTTACATGCGTTTATATTTTGTAAGTATAATTCCCATGCTGAACAGAATAAACTTAATCCCTTGAATTTTGTGTCTGTATACAACATATCTGTAGGAAGGTCATTAGGCAGTTGCAGTATTTCTTTCAGCACACCCCTTATCATAATATCTGGATCCACTATGAATTTATTAGAAAAGTTTTTTTGGAGGCTATATGCCATCTCTGATGCAGACATTGCATTTTGTATACTCCCGATCGTTGCCCTTCCTGAATTCGTCACCAGGTTAGCAGTGGCGGCTGATTGACTGAGGCAAGTGAGGCCGGGCCTCAGTCACTTGGCTTAACTGAAATAAAATTTTGTGTTTTTATATAATGTATTAGTTATTTGAATGAAGCATATATCGCTGTAGGAGCATCTGAAAACTTTGATGTATATAGAACTGTTTTGCAGTAAAATTTGTTCCTGAGGCCGGGATCGCTCGTGCCGGGTCTGGCTTGTGATGTATATAGACCTGTCTTGCAGTAAAATTTGTTCCTGAGACCAGAATCGTTCGTGCCGGGTTTGGCCTATGCTTATCATGTCATTTCGCAGGCTTTGAGTTTACGCTTAAAACGTTGTAGCTGAGGCACAATTCGTCTGGCCTGGTCAGGTTTCACTCGTCCCATCCATGGGCCGGCCTCAAGGGTAGAGTGGGGTGGGAATAGCAGTGGTGACGTGTTTTCCTAACTAGACCATAAATAACAAAATTCCAGCTCTTTGAGAGGCAGAGACCCACTCGATTCTCTCCCCTTATGTCTCAGTTTATGACATAAGCGAGGGTGTTCCACTATTGTACTTGGTAGTACAGTAGTGAATCTGGGCCAATTTCGTTATGTATTTTGGGAAAATATAAACAGAAACAAATGAGAGAAACAATGATGGTGCAGTTAATTCATTGTTAGAGTGTCCTTTTTCGAGAAGAAATAATATTGAAAGAAAGTTTTAAATAAAGAGAGACTACCGAGATACCTATGACATCACTGATAATTTTTCTGACACATAATCTTAAAATGCGAGTTTCTATTGCATCCTGGTATGGGCAACATAAATGGTTATGTGGTAATGTGAGGCAAAATAAACTTCTCTTGGCCTTGTTTGTTGCTGTCAAAGGAAAAAAATAAAAAGAAAAGAAAGAAAGGGGAATTTCAACACATAATATGGGTTGCTTCATCACACTGAAACAATCACTGAAACTCACAGCATAACAGCTTATTTGGTGAGTGAAATTATTATTTTTCATTGATAGTAATAAGAATAGACTAATAATAGTAATAATAATAATAATAATAATACAGTAATAATGATATTAATAATATAATAACAATAATAATTAATATCATAAACAAACATTTCCTATCGGAAGCACTTAAACTAGTTGCATCTGGCCTCACCGAGGATTTCGATCACCGGCCGCTACTGCAGGTTAGCCTTATATGCAGATGATACACTAGCATACACTACACATCGTAATGCCGATCTAGCCATTGGTCGACTTCAACGGCATGTCCACCTTATAGACGAATGGTTCCAACATTGGCGCTTACTTGTAAATACAATGAAGAGTCAAGCCATAGCCTTCAGTAGAACTAGAAGTGTACCAAAAACTAAACTAACACTGTATGGTGCTGCCCTTGAATTTTAGGATTCTGTTAAGTATCTTGGAGTCCATTTGGATAGTCGTCTGTTATGGCATACCAACATTGCAAATACACGAGCAAAACCAATAGCAAGAATGGTACAACTGTAAAAAAGGTAAAGGTATCCCCGTAACATGCCATGAAGGCACTTGGGGAGCATGGAGGTAGAGCCCCATGCTTTCCATGACCTCGGCACTAGAATGAGGTGGTGTGGTCGGCACCACGCTCTGACCACCTTTTACCCCCGGGAAAGACCCGGTACTCAATTTTATAGGAGGCTGAGTGAACCTCGGGGCCGTTCTGAAAGTTTGGTAAATGGTACAACTGTATCCCCTTCTAAAAACATGTGCACTGTCAACATCTAAAAAAGTGACAATTTATAAATTGCTGATTAGATCAGTGCTTTTGTATGGTTCTACAGTATGGGGATACGCACCTAAGAAAACGTTAGATCCCATTCGAGTAGTACAAAATAAAGTGTTACGTGTAATTCATAACAGAGGGTGGTACACAAGAAACGAACAGATACATAAAGATCTAAAAGTGGAAAGTATCCCAGTTATCATTAGGAGATTCGCTGAAACATTTTATAAGCAGGCACATTCCCACCAAAATGTGTATATATCAAAACTAGGAACTTATAACCCTCAGTACTACACAAGACATAGTACACCTTTGTTCCTCTTCTCATAGTTATCTGTCTTATTTGTTTTCACGCTGTTCATCCTGGTTATGACGGGAGTGCAGCATCATAAAGGAACTACCTCTCAGCAATAAGCAAAAAGTAATTAGGAACAGTCGGGAGATCACCCAAGATTTCGATACTGCATCCAAAAAGTTGACGAATTTAAAAAAAAAAAAAAGAGCCCTTCCTGAACTGCAGCATAAAGTTGAGTAATATTACACAAATGTGAAACTTTGTTAACTTTATGAAGAATGGAATTGTTGTGAAATCCATTTTGAATCTTGCATACACTACCGGTACTTTTAACACTTGAATATAATTAACTGATTAACTAGTGGACTTACTCGTGTTAATTATGGCACACACTATTTGACTCAACTCTTCAACACCTTTCAACAATCAAACACACCCACATAACAGGCAGAGAAGTTCGAGATGACGCCGTGATCTAGTAGGCTCTGAGGATGGTGCGTGAAGCACTGAAACAGCTGTAAGCCGCACAAATCTCACATAATTAACACGAGTAAGTCCACTAGTTAATTAATTATGTTGTAAAATGTGTAAAACATATTAGGAAGGATGTCTTATCCACATCACGCTGATTCTTTTCTATGTCACAGATGCTGAGCGAGTCATCCAGTAAGTGAGCTTAATAAGAAATTGACAGTGGTGTAGAGGACTCAGCCCACAACACACGAGTGAGTTAATTTTGGTTACCGGTAATATTCGTAACAGTTTTAAAGTGACAAATGGGAGTAGTAGGTGATGGGATTAGCAAAATGGATGGATAATATAAAATGATGTGACCTTATTGTAAGAAGTCTAAAATAAATGTATGACCAGTATATATTATAACAATGTTTAACTTCCCATGATCAAACAAGCTTAAAACAAAAGAAGGCGTAGAAATTATAAAGCTGAACACTTTTCAAAGATTACTAAAGATTTTTACACGTGTGATAGCAACAGAAACACTGAACTGGGACAGTGACTATGTTGCAAAATTGAAGAGGCACTACAATTTGTCTGAAATGCAATTTGAGTGAGTTTAATTTTACAATGTAGACCAGGTACGATAGAATTTAACACAAGAAAGTCATATAATACATATTCCGAAGTGATACAGTGTTTAAAGTTGTGTAATCAAGATGTATAAAAATATCAAACTTTAAAAAAAAGTTTTGAAAGTCCTGTGTTTTGACAGTGTTGCAGAGAATCCTGAATAAATAGTTTTGTTCTTAATGGTTTGCTTTTTTTTTTTTTCCAAGAAGTTCTAGGTAGTCTGTGCTTCTCATGGGGGCTCCATAAATTTACTTGGTTGCTTTGGACCATTTTCTCTCGAAAAACGTTGATATATTTTAGTCAAAATGTCTCTGGTGTAGAAAGCAAATGCAAACCATTGAAACTTGTCTAATTCGATTAATTATTTTAACGATCACTTCAACTTGGAATTAATCAAGTTCGACTGTATAAAAATAATAACATATTAAAACATTTTTAGACTTTTTTTTAGAACTATATAAGAATACTATACTTTGTTGTTTTCATAAACGTTTGTTGCTATTGTTGTTTTCATAATACGATTTTGTAATTGATTTGTGAATTATCTAGTATGTGGTACCTAAGTCATAGCATAGGATAGAAAGAGTTACCAAGGTACCAGTACCAGAAATTCAGAATGGCATGTCAGGAGCCACAGTAATTAAAATGGACTTTAAGAATAACTATAATAATAACAACACTAATAATACATAACTTTAAAACCGAATATGTTATTATTGATATAAATATTTAAAGATAATTAGTATAACAACGAGAAATTCCCCTCCCTCTATATTTTTATCAATTCGAACACTGGATAAGCGGATTGGCTGATTGATAGCAACAATTCAATGTATCAACAATGTATTGCTCCAAACGGTCGACTGTTGTAAAATGTCCTTGAAGGGATTATAAAGAATGGACACTGAGCGAATTTTCCTGTGTTTTGTTTCTCTGTGTGTTGGCGTTTAGTTCCACTTTCAAGCACTAGAGGTTAGTGTAATCGAGCATACACTAAGATAATAATTGGGTATAGAGTTGAGACACAGGACCCAAACATCACCTACCTTATTGCATAATCCAGTGATGCTTTGCTTCAAATAAATTCAAGTCAACAGCTTTTCCTTATTTCACAGTGACGAACTAGTTGTAATAATATTTTTTTATATTTCAGATATAATAAATTTTATTATAAAATAATAAAATACATTATAAAATTAAGTATCAAATTCGTTTAATATTTTTATATAATATAGGTATATGGTTTTACTTCTCATAAGAGTTTTGTTTTTCCATTTTCAGTGCTATCAAATCATTACATATTTTAATTGTTGTTGGGGTCAATGTCTCAACTCTCATTATAAAGGAACTCTAGTCTAGACATTACAGTTAATGACGGATTTATTATTTTATGGATCCAATTTATTGCATTTGAGTACATAATGTACCTAGATGTATTAATTATATGTGTTATATTTCCGCTGTGTCGACTGCTAGCTGGTGTGATGTCAGTGCCAACTCTAGGGAGAAAGCAGAATCTCACGCTCTAGCTGGCTTGAAGGTCATTGAAATCAGTCCGGCTACATCAAAGGTACCGATGCGAAGTGTCCATTCTTTATAATCCCTATTCGCTGGTGTCACTACAAATAAAACTTAAGATAGAAAAAAAGATTCATGTCAAAAGTAAAATTTTATTGCCAGAACACACGTGATGGAATAAATACAACATGAATGTAAATTTGAAATAAATTAAAGAATTACATACTGGTGCAGAATACATTTGTAACATAATACAACTGGTTACCTACTAATGGATATATCAAATACAACAGAAGCAGGAGTATACAATAAAACCAACTTTGTTACAGAAACAAAGCCATATTTTATGCTTTATAATAACTCATAATCAGACAAAACAAGTTCAGCAGTGCCATCACTCTGGATAGATTCAAAAGCAGTCTTAAACATTAGCACAATTATGATGCTAAGCAGAGAAAGACAGAGGGAGATGGGCTTAGAGAGCTAGCTATCTTGTCTTGTAATGAAATAACAAATCACACACTGAAAATTCTCGCTGCAACCAATGTTTATCATTACATTTGAAGAGCACAGAGGAAGAACATGATAAGTCCAAAATTATCAATTTTCTGTTTTAGATGTCGTGTAATAGCTCAGGGAGTGTAGATTTGTGTAGTTTCGTGGTACAGAATAACAACCTCATCAGTCCAAAGAAATCTGAAGAACAATAACCCAAAGACAATCGAATATAATGGGTCTTGAAACTTTTAAATTGTTCTCCTGTAAAAATAATAAAACGTGACTTCTCAGGTTTTTTCCCCTGTACTCTTCATTTGCAAACGACATTAATATTTTGTCAGTTTCCTAATGCCAATATTTGCCTTTTGTCCATTAAAATAATTCTGAATACAGAATAATGTTTACACTGAAACTAATTGATGAATGCGCTCTCGTTTCTGTTTCCACACATAGAGAGATAGAAAGTTGTTTAACCCTTCAGTGGTCGCAGTAATCCAGTACTTTAATTTAATAGTGATTCGAGCTGACAGCACTTATCGTATCTGGGTTCTTTTTGTTTGTATATTTCTCTATCCTTTTCAGTTTTCTGTCATTGTAATTGAAAAGTGTTAAGCGAGAGATTTCTTAGCGCGTAATTAAGTTTGTGTATCCTTAGATCACAATTTATATTCCGTGTGAATATTGTCAGTTCCTAAATTTATGTTTTTATAGCATTTATAATACCGGTAATATGTATTTGTGCAAACTGCTGTGCAAATATTGAAAATGAATAATAATTAGACTCTGTTAATGTATAAGCATGAATAATTAACAAGAAAAGATAGAAAAAAATTAAATAAATAAAATTAGTATTAAAATTACACTTAAAAATAACCTAAAATATGGAATACATCTGCGATCACTAACATTGAATTTGACCACACAACCACTGGAGGGTTAATAGAAATATATAAAAAAAAAAAAAAAAAAAAACCCCTCTTGGTACGAAAAGAATAAGAGATAGCAAGCAACTATGTAATTGCCATAAGTCGTTGATGGATTCAAATGTAAGCAAGTTAGAAAAAAAGAAGCATGACTCAGAAATTAAACATTATAATAAACTGGCTAATTTTTATTTATTTTATTTATTTAGTAGATTTATTTTTATTGGCAGAGTTAAGGCCATAAAGCCTTCTCTTCCACTCAACCAGGCACTATAAAAAGATTACCAATAGTTGTACATTTATATAGGCCTACAATTTTAAGATTAGGTAATATAAAATTTTTCATATAAAATATACATTTATCTTAAAATCTTTGGTCAAAATTATTAAAGAGAATTACTGGCACTTCATTTCTTTTGGCAATATTTAATTTGTTTTAGGAACTCTGCTTCATCTTTACAAGCAGTATAATACTGAAACATCTTCCCTGAGTAAGGACACTTGTCTATTTTCTTATAACAGTAAGGAAATGGACCCTGAGAATTTGTCATGATTTGCTCGTCACATGTTTGATTTGTCACTCATTGCACTTTCGTCACAGGATTGTACATCACATAAGTATACTTTTGCCATGGATAATTCATCACATAAAACTTTTGTTATAGGAATATGTCACATGATAACACTTTTCGTAACATTTTCATGGTTTTTATTAAATTTGTTAGAACTGCAAAACATTTTTTGGCCGAGTTATTTGAAT
The DNA here is from genome assembly GCF_040183065.1 of Periplaneta americana. Lineage (NCBI taxonomy): Eukaryota > Metazoa > Arthropoda > Insecta > Blattodea > Blattidae > Periplaneta > Periplaneta americana. The sequence goes on along the minus strand of NC_091119.1, from coordinate 166,643,610 downwards.
TATAGAGGACGAAACCAGATTAACAAAAACTAAATGTGGATTGACAAACTTATTTACGAAGACTATATGGTATTGTGATGCACTGTGAGCTATGTAATATATAGGATACGTCTGTGCTATTTACTTCACATGATAAAAACAAAGGCACATGATAAAAACAAAAGCATATTTAAAGGATCTTACTAGAATTCAGATCAGGCTCCTGACTGAGGGAATGGGGGAGAATACATGCAACAAGGTAATTTATAGTCAGCATGGATGGCAGCTAGAATATTGGTAGAGTCTCCATCAAATATTATTCAACATCTCTCAAGAATCTCGATTATAGCACAATTAAATTTTCTGAAACAGAATTTGTTCAAAGAATTCTCCAGAAAAGTCGACGAGAAAATATATTTCCTGAACCAAGAATCCTGGAAGAACTGGAAATTATTGTTGCCAAATATACCGTAACTCTAAAGGTGAAACTGTCTACTTTTCTTCATCCAGAACATAAAATAATTATATTTGCAACATACAAATTTAAAAAACAACAGTCAAATTACTGCATAATGAATGGAATGTTCAAGTCTGTGTCAATAATGTTTCTACAGCTCTATACCAGTCATATAAATATTCAAAGGATGTAGTGCCCAGGCACTTTTGCTCTTAATAGACAGGAGGAAGAAACTTCGACAACATAATTTTTAAGATATTGAAAAAAAGTTAATAGCCACTTAAATAGTGTTTTAAAGGCAAACTATGACTTGAGATACGAGCCACTTTGCGTAACACAACTGTAGTTGGATATGTTTCATTTTACGAAGGCTTTTTGAGTGCGTCTTCAAATACAGTAAAATCTCTTGCTTATAAAAATTCTCCATGTTTAATGCTTTTCACGGTCCCTTGGTCCATTCTATACGATATATTATTCCCCTTATATAATGCCCCCTCTTCCAATACTTTCCCATCTATAAGATTCTTTTTCACCAGTCCCAGGTGAAAATTCGGCTGTAGCTCATAGCCCATAATCGATGTAAAATCAGGTATTTTACGTAAAAAAAATTGGACAGAAGGATCTGAAAAATATGATTATAGTCTCAATATTAATATTCCTATTAAGCCAATTATATAAGATCAATTTTTAGGGCATTTTTGAAAGATTTTTAGTTCATAAATGCATTGTTTTTAGGACATTTTTTCATGATTTATAGGTTATCAAAATCTAGCCCTATACATCACACTGAACCGTTGTTCGGTAAACACTATTGAAATAATGAATACTGAAATAAGAGTGATGGTGAAATGGAGGGGAACGGGAGAACCCCGAGAATAACCGTCAGGAACCCATCGTAAATACGACCCTGCCATCACCGGGATTCGAACCCAGATCTGTAGCCATCATAAGCCAGTGTGCTTGTGAATTGAGCTACCAAGGTGGCAAGTAAGGGCTGTTGGTTTATTACTAGAATTAGCTATACAATGAAAATAGTATAGTTTTATTCAAAGTATAAAGAATCTGGATCTCTAACAATATTATCTGTACTAATAATAAATCTGTAGCCGAAATTTTTCTGGTAATTTTCGATTTTCCAAAAATAATTGGTCCTAACAACCCTGAAACCGAAAATCGCTTTTTTGAAATTTTTGTTTGTATGTCTGTCTGTCTGTCTGTATGTTTGTTTGTTACCTTTTCACGCGATAATGGCTGAACGGATTTCGATGAAAATTGGAATATAAATTAAGTTCGTTGTAACTTAGATTTTAGGCTATATGGCATTCAAAATACATTATTTAAAAGGGGGGTTATAAGGGGACCTGAATTAAATAAATCGAAATATCTCGCGTATTATTGATTTTTGTGAAAAATGTTACATAACAAAAGTTTCTTTAAAAATCATTTGCTATAAGTTTTATTCTTTGAAAAATTTTGATAGGACTGATATTTAATGAGATAAATGAGTTTTAAAATTAAAATAACTGCCATCTAAGGCCGTGTAACGAAATAAAAAACAAATGACTTGGTCTATAAGGGGCCTTGGACAACAACAATCGAAAGCTATGAAAGATAGCGTACAGAGAATGTTTCTGTGTTTGTATGAAGTAATATCGGAAGCTAAATTAACCGATTTGTATAATTAATTATTATTTCACCATTGGAAAGTGTAGTTTCTCTAGACGGACATAATACTATAATGTTATTACAGTAACTTCTGATATAATAATGTAATATAATATAATATAAAATATAATATAATACTATATAATATAATATAATTTAAGTTATTTGAAGGGTTCAGAACCATAATGGGCCAAGCGCCATTTACTGAATACGTAGAAAACAAGGGTTAAAATTAAGTTATTACCATAATTCAATGGATACATATAGCAAGTAAAATAAAGTATACACATTAAATCTAAATGATGTCAATGTTCACTAAACTATGGTTGCATGTACCGTAATAACAATTAAGAAACATGTTAAAGGAATTGTCATTGCACCAAATGAGTGCTTTCTGGACCAAAATGATCGCATTTTAATTATTTAAATACAATTTAAATTAAGTAACATATTAAACAATTTATCCTTCTATCAAACACGAATGTTCCCTGGATCAAACGTCCTATTTTAATTATGTAATTACTTTATATTTATTTCTAAGAGGTGCAGCGGAGCGCACGGGTACAGCTAGTAATAAAAAAAAACTAGCAAAAACTTGTATTGTGAAGAATTTGGTGTTGTGACATATTGTTCTTATGTGATAAGTTCTGTGACGAACTGTGACAAACCATTAGTGACTATAAGAACTAGAACCGTGAGTAAATGCAACAGTTTAGGTTAGTTTTTAGATTACTGCATTAAGTAATTCAATATAATAGCCTTTATAGACATTTATGCTGGAACAAGGGAACTTCTTTATGTACAATTTTATAAAAGGATTTAATGTTCTAACAGACAGAAAAGTAATCTTGACTAGATTTCATTGTATATCAATTAAAAACATGGTATGTAAAATTATAATTTTGGGTCTCTTTCACATAAATATAAAATTTATTAAGTAATAAATGCCACATAATAATTGGGGAGAATCAGCTACTGTCTCCTGTTTTATACAGTACTGTTTCCTTAAATGTGTGTAATTTAGAAAACGAATCAGTACAGTACTACAGCACGATTAATTCTTCATGGCTATTTGTTATGCTTGCATAATTTGTCAAAAGGGACAGCCAGTAAGAAATAATCGTATTATACAATTACATAAAAATTTAACATAAATTAAATATAAACAACACAACCAGATACGTATAAAATTAAATTAAGCATAAAAAACAATTTTCAAAATATAACAAAATTACTAGATATAATGTAATTAGTAATTACAGTAAAATCTCGATATAGCACAGACCGAAAAAAAAAAGCTATATTTATCAATAAATATCACTTTTGTTAAGTTCTTTTGCTTCTGTGGTCAGAATTTTTTCTCATAGCATATTCGTAGTGTAGAACAATAAATTGTATGCAACCCTCTTAAAATTTTCATGTGTAGACTTACTGTGAATTAATTATAGGCCTACTATACCTTGCAAAATTAAATAAAATGTTTAACTATTGCATTTTGTGTTACATGCGAGCAAAGGCGTGTAAAAGTTTTTGACGTGTAACATCTATATCCGAGCTACATTAATACGAAAAAATAAATAAATAAATAAATAAAGGATTTCGTGGAACGATTTAATACATCATATGCGATAAACTCAACAATGTGAAGAAGTCCATTCCTATACACAAGGAAAGTCCACATATGTACATAACTTACTTGAGTTTATTCTGCTCCATGGGGGTTGGAATATATTTAAACAAATTATTCAGTTGTGCTCTGACATGAATGTAAAAGAGATGCATGCACAATAAATGTGTAATTATAAAAAGTTAATAAAACAAGCTTAGCATTACTAAGGAAGTGGGGAGTGCTGGAACGTACACTTTGCTATCTTCAAATTATATAGCCAGGGAAGCACTTGACTGAAATCCTCAAGGCAGTCGTTGAGGAATTGGCAAACCTAAGGTAACATGGAAAGGAACAATTCTTGCAGAAACCAAATGCAGAGGTAATACATGGAGGGAATTCAAGAAGCTCGCTAGGAACAGAGTTAGATGGAGGAGTTTCCTGAGAGCTTTATGTTCCACAATGGAATGTTGGGAACATTGATTGATTAGTATTACCGGTACTCATAAGCAGATGGATAAATATTAATAATAACAGTAACAATATTTATGGGAAATTCTCATGTGCTATATTTATACAGTAAAGATAAAAAGGTAAAGGTATCCCCGTAACATGCCATGAAGGCACTTGGGGGGCATGGAGGTAGAGCCCCATGCTTTCCATGACCACTGCACTAGAATGAGGTGGTGTGGTCGGCACCACGCTCTGACCGCCTTTTACCCCAAGGAAAGACCCAGTACTCAATTTTATAGGAGGCTGAGTGAACCTCGGGGCTGTTCTGAAAGTTTGGCAACGAGAAAAAATCCTGTCACCACCTGGGATCGAACCCCGGACCTTCCAGTCCGTAGCCAGCTCTCTACCAACTGAGCTACCCAGCCGCATACCAGTTAATTGTTAAATTTATTCTCTGTGACTCTAAAGTAGTTTTTTCTTGTTCTCATAATAACACATTTTTAATGCATTATTATTATTATTATTATTATTATTATTATTATTATTATTATTATTATTATTATTGGATTGACTATTACTCATAGCGTATTCTATATCATTTATAGGTGTTACACACAATTAATCATAGGAATTTTGTCAAATCTCCTCTCACCTTATGTGGATATTTGAATGTGCTATAATGAGGGGATGATGTATGTCCCCTGACAGCCGTGTTATATCAGGCTTTTACTGTATTATAATTACAGATTCAGCACCAAAATTAATAAAATAAATCAATGTCATAAAAGCAGACATTTTCTCTTCACAAGATTAATATGGCTTGGCCATGTCAAAAGAATGGAAAACTATAGAACCACAAGATTAGGCCTGGGACAGAAAGTAAATGGAAAGAGACCAAGGGGAAGATCAAGATCAAAATGGACGGATCGAATAATGGAAGGCATGGAAAAAAGGAGAGGAAGAACACGGATCGAATAATGGAAGGCATGGAAAAAAAGGAGAGGAAGAACAAAGTATGAGATCTGGAACAACAGGGACGAATGGAGATTCTTCATACACTGACCTGAAACAGAGGTCTGCATCGGCTAGATTTAGTTGGGTAAAGCGACAGTCCAACTAAGTCAGGACCCTACTAAAATTGGTCTATACGCGACTGGGTATGCATAAGTCTGAACCGGTCTGAATTCTATCTGACACTCGACTTCAAATCCAATTCAAACTGCTGCATTCTGCGAGCATGACTGTTGACGAATTATTTCACTTTGCTGCATTATGATCGTATTAATTTAATATTCCCCCTCTTTTAATATTTTCAATATTTTACTAACAATTCTCAAAAGAAAAATTTTAAATGTGAGATAATTATAATACAGATATGCAAAATAACTCCCTGTATTTTGTGATGAACTTCAATCCAGACAGCCAACTTCACTCCAGTTTATGGTAATATTTCAAACTATTTTCTACCTGAGAAGAAATTCCGAACAGGGATCACTTTAAACTACATATTTTTATTTCCCAAAGAGTTGTAACGCAGTACCGGTACATACAACAAAATCAATAACAGTTCTGTCTTTTGTCCATTAAAACATAAAACCGATCCCCAAATTTCGCTGTTTACTTATGAACTGGGTTTGGGTGTGCCAACTAATTCTTCAGTTTTAAGTCTTTCTTGAAATTCAAAAGGCAGAATCTCAATGGTTCGCGAAGTAAAAGCGAATAGAAAATGTAGAGGAAACTTTTCAAATAGGTATGTTATTACTTTTGTTCCAACACTACAGTAATTTTGAGAAGTGCAAAGTCATATGCTGAAAAGTGGATGGGATTAAGTCTCTTTGCCATTAAGATTAAATTCATTATATTCAGTATATTTTTACTTTGGATTCAAATGACGAACCCCCAAATAAAAAGAGTATATAAAAATAGGATAAATTTACATAACCTAACTTCGTCTCAATTCTGTCAATGTTTTCGAATTATCTACGTAAAGGTTAATTTTTTGGTCTTACAGAATTATCTGTTGTAGTTACCATTAATTATTAATGGAGAGAAATTCGCTCTGGTACCAGGGATCGAACCCGGGATCCCGAGTTCTACACACTGGGTGCTCTAACCTGGTTGGGTTTTTCCGAGGTTTTCCCCAACCAAATGGCAAATGCCGGGTAATCTTTTGGCGAATCCTCGGACCTCACCTCATCTCTAGCTCAGTCGGCTAAGGCACTTGCCTGCCGCTCCGGAGTTGCATTCGGGTGCGGCTTCGATTCCTGCTTAGGCTTTTTCCGAGGTTTTCCCCAACCATAAGGCAAATGTCAGGTAATCTATGGCGAATCCTCGGCCTCATCTCGCCAAATATCATCTCGCTATCACCAATTCCATCGACGCTAAATAACCTCGTAGTTGATACAGCATCGTTAAATAACCAAGTAAAATTAAAAAAATCACCTCATCTCACTACATCTCGCCAAAATATTGTAAAAAATTGCACAAAATTGTAGAAAACTACTAAATTGTAAAACTGTAAAAATTTGTAAAAATTGTAATTGTAATATTGTAAAATTTTGACATGTTCCACATCTTAAAGCTTCATTGCTCATGTAAGATCTATGGAATAAAATAAATGAATGAATGAGTGAATGAGCTACGCTGAGGGTGAATCACCAGCACCGAATCAAATCTTTCTCCAATGGTATTTTCCCTTAGTGGCTTTACTCCATGTTCGACATTCTTTGGTTGGCGGAAAAAGGCACACAAGTCAAAAAATAATAATTTTTCAGGAGAGACTTTCTTTTTAATTTACTCTTAACCGAATATAAGTATAATAATGAAATTCATGTGTGTTAAAGTAAGACCCTTTTCAATTTAAAATACAACAAAACTTATTATTTAAAAAATTAGAAAAAAATATTAGACTTATGTGATTAGGTACAAGAGAAAAATCGACTTTTTTTTTTACTTATGTGGCTTTTCCCAACCAAAGAATATTGACATATATATAATAAATCGTCATTGACTAATCACCTTTTCGAATTATGCAATTCAAGCAGATCATGTTATTGGAAGAATTGGGCTTATTCTAGGACCAAAACCAAGAATGTTTATCTCTTTTATCTAAAGAATAATTTATTACGCATATATCTTCATTGGCTAGGAAATGGAGCTCAACAGCATCGAGTTGCAGTGACTACTGATATGCAAAGACTTTGCGGAATGAAATGAAAAGTGCAAAGCAATCTTTAATTTATGAAGGAACAGAAAGACTTTTAAGTGAAATGTTGCGAAGTTCCGAAGTTAAATGGTGGAATAGGCCCCTGGTCACAATATTGTCGAAAAGTAACCTGCCTGTTCTAAGAGAGTGAAGCTGTGGTGAAATCCTGCACCTAGACTTGGTAGACCCGACAAGTCCCTACTGATCTGAGACCCTACTGCAACATGAAGAATACGTGACGTCAACGCGTGTCTGTATTCTCATACTGCTTGCGTCATTCATTTGCTAGCTAACGAAATCAGATCAGTCTAAATCTGACCGACACAGACCTCTAACCTGAAGAACTCTCAAGTGATGCTGGATAAGGATGATAATGATTATGTTTTTATTCAGTGTCGAAATTCAACGTGGGTGACAAATGGCAGACAAACTGTACCTGGAGGCCTTTATCAGGAACAGGGTTCTTTTACTCACCGATTTACTTCCCTTCCACAGGAAGGCATGCTGAAGATTTCATCACCTTTTAAAATCCATCGTCCTCAGCCGAGACTGAACCCATAAACCTCTGATTCAATTACCAACATGGTAATTGTGAGGCCACCAAGGACAACATCAGAAAATAAAACTTAATATACCTCCTGCATGAAAAATTAAATGATTTTAAAAAGAGATGATTGCTCTCTTATTTTAATGTTAAAATTACGTATATAATAATTACGGTGTTTTGTATTAATAAGTTACTAATATGGAGCTTCCAATCTCGAGCACCCCTACTATTCTAAAAACTATATATGGGAAATCCATCTGCAATTTCCAGTACTCAGGCTGGACTGATGCTGTATGTATCGCACAATACCTGTTACGCAGGTGATTCAGCCGATCTTATTGCAGTCCAGTGGGTCTGAGAATGGGATAGACTTCAAATATGAAATGAAGCATGGAACAGCACTTGTTATTAATGAATGTTTTATTAAAATATGTGTAGATTTAAATTTTTGTGAGAATTTCCTAGAGTAAATGTTCCAAACACGCCAATGAAAGAGACTTTATAAAAAGTATAAGAAGATGGACGTCATTTTAATACCGGTATTTATTGTAATTTAAGGTAATGTTAAACAGTTTGGTTGAATTTAATTATACTCTGAATTCTGTAGTTCAATCGTATGATTGAGGGGTAGTCTCTTTTTGCGTGTTTCACAGTGAAAGAGGCCCTTGTTATCGCTGGCCAAGAGCTAACAATAGTCTGGGAAACAGATATTACATTGTGGAGGCGCTCGAGACTGGAAACTCTGTATTTGTTAAAATTCGGACATTCAGTTGGTTCTGTAATGTCTGAAAATAAATATGGCAAACATGCCTATACCAAAAATTGCTGTCCCATATGGACGATTCCTCAAGTAATTAAAAGCTCCAATCTGAAACAAAAGAGCGACAATCAATAGTACTGTTAAACATTACACTATAATACAAGGCAGTTAGACTTTACAATAACATTAGGGGGTATGCACATCTTTTGCTAGTATAAATTTAGTAAAATACTTACTTACTTACAAATGGCTTTTAAGGAACCCGAAGGTTCATTGCTGCCCTCACATAAGCCCGCCATCGGTCCCTATCCTGTGCAAGATTAATCCAGTCTCTATCATCATACCCCACCTCCCTCAAATCCATTTTAATATTATCCTCCCATCTACGTCTCGGCCTCCCTAAAGGTATTTTTCCCTCCGGTCTCCCAACTAACACTCTATATGCATTTCTGGATTCGCCCATACGTGCTACATGCCCTGCCCATCTCAAACGTCTGGATTTTAAGTTCCTAATTATGTTAGGTGAAGAATACAATGTGTGCAGTTCTGTGTTGTGTAACTTTCTCCATTCTCCTGTAACTTCATCCCTCTTAGCCCCAAATATTTTCCTAAGCACCTTATTCTCAAACACCCTTAACCTATGTTCCTCTCTCAGAGTGAGAGTCCAAGTTTCACAACCATACAGAAGAACCGGTAATATAACTGTTTTATAAATTCTAACTTTCAGATTTTTGGACAGCAGACTGGATGATAAGAGCTTCTGAACCGAATAATAACACGCATTTCCCATATTTATTCTGCATTTAATTTCCTCCCGAGTGTAATTTATATTTGTTACTGTTGCTCCAAGATATTTGAATTTTTCCACCTCTTCGAAGGATAAATCTCCAATTTTTATATTTCCATTTCGTACAATATTCTGGTCACGAGACATAATCATATACTTTGTCTTTTCGGGATTTACTTCCAAACCGATCGCTTTACTTGCTTCAAGTAAAATTTCCGTGTTTTCCGTAATCGTTTGTGTATTTTCTCCTAACATATTCACGTCATCCGCATAGATAAGCAGCTGATGTAACCCGTTCAATTCCAAACCCTGCCTGTTATCCTGAACTTTCCTAATGGCATATTCTAGAGCGAAGTGGAGAAGTTAAAATATCTTGGAGCAACAGTAACAAATATAAATGATACTCGGGAGGAAATTAAACACAGGATAAATATGGGAAATGACTGTTATTATTCGGTTGAGAAGCTTTTATCATCCAGTCTGCTGTCAAAAAATCTGAAAGTTAGAATTTATAAAACAGTTATATTACCGGTTGTTCTTTATGGTTGTGAAACTTGGACTCTCACTCTGAGAGAGGAACATAGGTTAAGGGTATTTGAGAATAAGGTGCTTAGGAAAATATTTGGGGCTAAGAGGGATGAAGTTACAGGAGAATGGAGAAAGTCGCACAACACAGAACTGCACGCATTGTATTCTTCACCTAACATAATTAGGAACATTAAATCCAGACATTTGAGATGGGCAGGGCATGTAGCACGTATGGGCGAATCCAGAAATGCATATAGAGTGTTAGTTGGGAGGCCGGAGGGAAAAAGACCTTTAGGGAGGCTGAGACGTAGATGGGAAGATAATATTAAAATGGATTTGAGGGAGGTGGGATATGATGATAGAGAATGGATTAATCTTGCTCAGGATAGGGACCAATGGTGGGCTTATGTGAGGGCAGCAATGAACCTCCGGGTTCCTTAAAAGCCAGTAAGTAAGTAAGTAAACTCTCTGACTCACTAGAGCCACTTTTATTTTTATTTTCGTGTATTTTGTAAAGAATAACTATTGGATGTTCAGTATTTTTATCAGACTTTTTTTTAATGTCTCATTCTTCAAAGAATATCAGCTTTCCTCTCCGTCCCATATTTGTCTCAAGGAATTGTAGTCAGCCTATGCACACAGTTCATAAAGTATTTTACTGACAAATAATAATATTAATACACATACCAATCCACCGTGATCTCGGAGCCAATTATTCAGTCTTCCAATGACGTATGGACGGAAAGGTGCTGGCAGGAATAATACAAAATTCTCAACAAGTGCTCTGATTGTTAGATCACAGCCAAGAAAGATAGCCACAACCACTGCATGTGGTATGGACTCATTTTCCTGCAACATAAATTTGCATTAGTTTCATACAGAATAAAAAAGGTAAAATATGTACGCTTGTCCACCTATAAATATTATGAGCAAAGTTAAATTTTTCATTAACCGACAAATTTCTACATGTTAAAATGTCTGCCTTATTGTAATACAGAGGATCCCAATAAAATGTGTATACATTTTATTTCCATGTACACTGACAGGCACAAAAATGCAACACTGTCACTCCAACCTAATATAGATATTTTTCTCAGTGTATTCTTAACATCTCTTCTAAGGAAGGTAGTATAATATTTCCTATTGACATTTTGTCCCTTGGACACCCATTGTAGAATATTCCCTCTAGTGTTAAAGAGTCAGCATGATTTTAGTAGGATTGATATGACTTTTTTTTTTGCTGAATAATCTGCGTGTTTTCATAATAAAGGTTGCTGATGAAAAATGTCTCAACTAACTCTCATTACACTTGTGATGGTGATGTTCAGAAACTGTGGATCGATTTGTTACTGTGCTCTGTGGTGATAACAGATTTCGACATTCAGTGAGTTCATGTGACACACAACCTCATTTTAAGACATAAGCGCTCTATCTTCTGACATTCTTAAAGGTAAGCGTTCACTACATTGTATTGCACTCATCGGACGAATTGCACGGATCGGAAAAAGACTATCTTTGCTGTATTATCGCTGCGCCAGCCACAGTAACGACCGGCAGATCAAAGAAAAGGTTAACAACAATAACAGACCTGTCGATTGCATACTGTTCTAAAGCGATGTTGTCGCGTATTTTTCAAACTGCAGGGCATACAAACGAGAAACTCGATTACTTTATAACTAGTATTATATAATAATAATAATAATAATAATAATAATAATAATAATAATAATAATAATAATAATACTTTCATGCTATCCAACTACATTAATTAAATAAATATGTAATTTACAGTTATTAATTACCTGACATCCTAGCTCTCATCTGCTGCTTCCTTCACTGTCACGGTCACCTACGCTTATAATGAACGAGTCTCTGTCGTTTTCAGAATCACGAACATTATATTGGCGTTCTATTTCTCTTGTCCTATTAACACACTTTGTCCACAATTCCGAATTTATTAGTTCAACACATTCTCGTTTAGTTCTGCATACACTGTCACTATGTGATGGAGTCACATTTCGTTTTCGAACTTCATGTTTTAAGCGTGCCCAAATAAGTTCAATAGCATTTAAATTACAGTGATATGGGGCAACCGCAAAACCTCATGGCCGAAATCTCTTGCAATTTTGTCAATGACAAACTTTCTACTGATATTAGCTTCTTTTATGAGTTCAAGCAATACAGATATAGTGGGGAGTGGATTGGGTACTTCTAGATTGTGTTGTACCATGAAGCTAATAATATCATCCTTTCTTGTGAATCTGTTTGGTAGCCTAAACTGTAGCCTGGAATGATAAGCAGCGTTATCTGTTACAATTATACACGGAGGGCTTGTTGGAAGATTTTTCATTAATTTGTTTGTAAGCCAGTCCTCGAAAATTTCAGAATTCATTTCATCATGTGAATCTGCTTTGGAGTCACTATATTTCTAGCTGAAAGGATCAAACAATTTGGAACCCAGCCGTCACTACTACCTGCGTGCAAAACCATAATTCGTTTCCCACGAGATACAGGGGCATTGAAGGCACATGAGCAACTCCCATCATCCCCTGTTTTGGGGACATCATGTGTGTCATACCATGTCTCGTCCAAAAATATAATTTTATGGCCTGTGTTCAAATATTTGTACCGCCACGTTACTATTCTCGACGACTCCATTATCACGCGTCTTTTGTTAAGAGCTCGGAACCTGAATCCTAACTTTTTCAATAATTCTCTCAGTGTTGTTTCTTTGTAGGGAAATTCACACTTTTTTTTGAAGTTCTATTAATATTTCACTAACTGTTGGCGACTGTCCATTTTTTAAAAAATCATACACCGTTCGACGAATCAGATCGCAGGTGAAGTTATCAACTTTTTCAAATTTGTTTTTTATTTTTACATTTTTTGGGTGTTTTAGGACCTCTTTCTACAACTCTGCTTACGGCTTGCCTACTTAATCCAACAGCTTTTGCGGTCTCTGTAATCGGTCCCTTGCCCAATTTATTACTTTTGACGTAGGCATACACATTACAAATTATTTTCTGAGACTGTTTATTCAATGTCCCCATACATTTTCTACCTGTAATTGTCTTACATCTACTAGTTGAAGGAACACACGCATTCACATTACTTTCACTTCATCATCGCCTTCCAACGGCCTCCACATCTTAAATATTAACAGCAACTTATAACTTCCACTTGAAATGCTTTACTAAACTGAACGAACATTTGTTATTAAAAATGGCAACCTTGGTTCTTACTCCACGTGGACTTGATATGTACACGTCAAAATTCAATCCTGGATTGCCATTGGCGGCAAGCGTTTTTTGTAGAATATGATTGGAGCGGTGGGACTAAAAGAACCACAATCACGAGCGACAAACAATGACTTATAAATATCAAAAGACTCGCCAGTCGTTACTGTGGCTGGCGCGGCGATAATAATTGTTATGTAGCCACATTCACTACATCGTATCGGACGCATCGCCTCTCGGCAAATCCGTCCACATTTCTCGGATGGGCAACTTTTCCGATGCGTGCGATCATGGCCTTCTTTAATAAATCAATTTTAATTGATCAACTGTTACTATTATGTTGTGCCATGTTCAGTGTTGCGCCAAAATGGCAGACGGAAAACTTATTTCGCGTGTAGAAAAATGCGAAGAATTATATAATTTGAGGCGTTCCCATTACAGTAATCAAGTCGTTTCTTGCAAATATATTATGTAACCAATATTTCTTTCGTTTCTTCCTCTTCAATTAAGACCCATGAAGAAATTACAAATTCTTAATCACTAACAGACGTAATTAATAGACCTAACCTCAACTCCTCTGCTTTCAGTAATGTCAATATCGTACGACGTCATGTATTAAACAGCTGATAGGGGAATCAGATGAGGCGATGAGGTGGAGCTGTTACAGTGAACGCACTGCACTTAAAATATCCGTTGCGTGCAATTCGTATGAGGAGTGCGATACGATGTAGTGAACGCTTACCTTTAAGAGTACAAAATGTTCCTCTAGCAACAATCTTTTATCTTCAAAATGTGACTGCTGATGCTGATCTATCCTTACTGGTGCGAGACTCATTATCAATGCTTTGATTTGATTATGGTGTTTTCAACTTGTGACAACAGTATATCTCTCCACTGAATTTTGACCACAGGACTAATTAATGTGATGAATAGTTTCTGAAAAACTTTTATGAAGCAAAAACACAAAATTCAGTAGCGCAATGTTGGCATTCCACTGACGGAATATCTTATTATTCCCTTTTATCGTCTTTGTGTTTTTTCAAATTTAAATTGTATTTAATTTGTTCTGAATTACTGTATGTATTTTGTAGTTTAATGAACTTTTGCATTTTCTTTAATTTGTTATGTTTTACAATATATTCTCTATTTTGTATTTTAATGAATCTGTATTTTCTCCATTCTATACATAATGAGATGCCAGACATGTAATGGAATGAATTGCAATAAAGCCATATGTAACAACATATGTAATTACTCTGTCATAGAATGGTTATATTAAAGTGGCAATAGTTAAACTTAGCAGTCGAAAAACAAACGAATACAGCACTAAAAATATAAATACATATGCTATTATGTTTTGAGAGATGGGGACATTAAGTCTGGCGGCCCCCTTGGTGCTATTCGACAGGAGTAGGCTATGTGCCGGCACCTGGTTTCCCCTTCTCCCTTCCTCATCTTCACCATCATCCCCACCCATTCCCCACAATACACTTACACATACACTTATTAGTACACGACATAACTCTTCACAGATACATATCATGCATAACATGGCCCGCCGAAGTGATGTGCAACTTGAAAATGGGTCACAGTCCAACCATCTATTTGCAGTATATGGAACCCGAATCACGTTAAGTGAAGTGGGTAGGCATTAGGCACACACACACATATTTTGAGAGATATTATCGTTTTAGTTATTAATTCCCACTGCAGCCAGTCCACATAATTTTCAAACAGTCATGGTAATGCATTTATACCAGTAATAAAAACAATACAGCCTCATGCAGGATAAGAAAAAAAAAAGTATTGAAATTACCTTAAAAGTACCGGTAATAAAAGAATCAAGCGAAAAAAGGCATTACAAAAATCTAGGTCATACTTACAGCTACAAGTAATGGAATAAGTTTTATCAAGTACCGGTACCCAGACATAAATATGTACAGCTATGAATTAGAAGAGCTAATATCTTGCTGTAAATTTCTAAAAAAAGGAATTTTGATTAATTTGATGTGTATTGCCACACTGAGAAGTACAATCAGTATCATACGGTTTGTTTCAATTATTTGCAACAAGTACGTTCACCTAATAAAATAAATTATGAAGGTTATGTCTAACTAATGAAATATTTATGCTACTAGTACACAAAATAAAGCAATGTATTAAAAAGTTCCATCTCGAATAATATAAAATACATGATCCTAACCTAGGAAGTTATTAAGAATTTAAAAATTATAGTCCTTAGCTACAGGACATGAATACCGGTAAATGTTCTGAATGAGGGAGAAAGAGATATAACTTGGACTTTTTCCAGTGCTGACAAAGATATGATTTCCACGACGTTTTGAAAGTTGGTCTCCCTTAGTCTTCAGGTGGAAAAACAAAGAAGAAAAGGTCATCCAAGTGGATTTAGCCAGTTGTAAAGATCCCAACGAGCAGAAAACCTTTCTCTTCCCATTCTTCTCGTTTGATATAGGACTGGGGTCACTATAGGGGTTGCACTTTGGACTATGCAATAAACAAAAATAATGTTATAATATTTAAAGAAATAGACTTACAACGATGATACCATATTATTATAGAGCAAGGAGTCCTGTAGTGCCAATGCACAATGCAGTCGCGGGTACCTCTCACCCGAGCAATGCCTGAAGATTATATTTTTCGGAAGCATGGCAGCATTCCAAGCTAGTTCGGTTAATTAAAATGTGTCTCAGTGAAACATGCAGCAGAATCCGTATAGGCCTTTCCTGTGTGACGCTTTTCCAATTCAGTGTAGGCTAAAGCAAGGAGATGCACTATGACCTTTACTTTTTAACTTTGCTCTAGAATATACCATTAGGAAAGTACAGGATAACAGAGAAGGTTTGGAATTGAATGGGTTACAACAGCAGCTTGTTCATGCGGATGTCGTGAATATGTTAGGAGAAAATCCACAGAACTATTAGGGAAAACAGGGGAATTTTACTTGAAGCGAGTAAAGAGATAGGTTTGGAAGTAAATCCTGAAAAGACGAAGTATATGATTATGTCTCGTGACCAGAACGTAGTACATAAAAATTGAAAAATTATCCTTCGAAAAGGTGGACAAATTCAAATATCTTGGAGCAACAGTAACAAATATAAATGACACTCAGGAGGAAATTAAACGCAGAATAAATATGGGAAATTCCTGTTATTATTCGGTTGAGAACTTTTGTCATCTAGTCTGCTTTAAAAAAAAAAAGTTAGAATTTATAAAACAGTTACATTACCAGTTTTGTGGTTGTGAAACTTGGGTTCTCACTTTGAGATAGGTACAGAAGTTAAAGGTGTTCGAGAATAAGGTGCCGAGACGTAGATGGGAGGATAATATTAAAATGGATTCGAGGGAAGTGGGATAAGATGCTAGGGGCTTGATTAATCTTGGTCAGGATAGGGACCGATGGCAGGCTTATGTGAGGTCTGCAATGAACCTTTGGGTTCTCTAAAAGCTATATGTAAGTAAGTAGTATGACAGCATTACACTCAATTCATCTCGGCTTCCCATTAACGTAACATATTCGTGTTTGGTGTCGTAAAGTGTTCAAAGAAATCTATCTAATAAAATACGAATTTACTTTATTCAATGCCAAATTGATTTTATATAATATTTTATTTCAGGAAGACATAATTATATGTTTTGAAGATGTCATACTATACTGCTTATGAATGTAACAAGAAATGGAGAAAATTTCAACAGGAGGCAAGAGTAAGTCAAAAGGAATCTAACAAGTCCAAAATCACCAGCACAATAAAAATAATCTGTATCTCAACAGATGTTTCTTTCTGGATATATGTTCATAGAAACTTTTTATCTTGTTTTGACTAATATTATCTGGTATGAAAATATAATATACTTGTATACTTGTATTTAAACATCCAATATGTATTGCTTAAAGGAAAGATTAAAAACGAAAGTGACAGAAGGGAGAAGGATACAGATAATTCTGGATTGCTTGGGAAAAGTGGCATAAGTCAGTTTCCACAAACATTTTTTATTAATTTATTGACAACTTAGGGAAAATCTGCTCGCTTGGGAGAAGAGTCATACGTATTTCTCCCATTACAATAATTTATACAGAAGAAAATCAAATCGACATAAACAACAGTGAAGACAGTTTTTTCCCTTCTCCTGTAAAATTAACAATTTTGACTTGTGCCACTTTTCCCGAGCACTACAGAATTCTGAAGCAAGATATGAAGTGTAAAAAGAGACCTTTTGGTACACGTCCTGCAGTAGTTTACCAACCAGTTCTATTAAGAAGAGGCCACTAAAAGAGGAGTCCCATATCACAATGCCCAACCGAAATGTGAGGAGTAAAAACAGGAAGAACCTGAACTACAATACTCAAACCACACGAGGTGCAAGAGAGATTAGAAATACAAATCACAACCCTCAAACTCAAGCTTCAACCCAAACTTACCTGCTCTTGTTTCAGATATTTACATTAAAAGAATAAAGTGCCACACTTTGTATGTTATGACATATGTGACTAGAAGTAGCTTTCACCAATATAATCAAACAATTTTAAGAAATGCATGTGGTTAACATCTGAAAGTAGAAAATGCAGAAGGAATGTTATGCAATGCATTTGTAACTCTAGAAGACTGACTACCGGTACATCACCAGAATAAGATTGATGTGATTGAAAATTGTTGGAGATAATGATGTGAAGGAATGCCATTCCACAAAAAAATAGCAATAGGTTTGTCTTTACAGCAGTTTCAAACTGGTTTGAACAGTAATGAGCATGCACAAATGAATTTTACTGTTTGTACAGTGACAACTTCAAACTCTATTTGCTGATTGAAGTCACGCATTCTTGCAGCAAATCAAAACTGTTACCAAACCATTTCCTGATAGTGAAGAAGATTTGCAAACCAATCTGAAATCACACCTTTATCCACTGGACTGGCAAACACATACTTCTTGCATTAATCTTCTATGTTTCTATGCTTATCTATTCAGTTATCAGAATCCACTGTGAAATTTAATTACGTTTTCAATATACTACATTAGTACGAGTAAGTTATTTTACAGTACAAGAGTATTCTTACAGGGATGATCTGAAAATAGTTTCAAACCGATCATTACTGATCATGTACAATGAATGAGTGAATTGAAATGAGTCAGGCTCTTTCAGCCCCGAACATGTAAGCCACTTAAATGGGCCCATAATGCCCCAGGATCATGCACATGCGCAGTAGTTGAGGTTGGAACAGTTTTCAAACAGTATGTATGTTCATCTGCCAACCTGTAAAGAACTGGACAAAAATCTACAGAAAAGCTACAACCTGAATTCACTATACTGGACTGCTAGAAAACAAATGGGATAATTATACCACCAATCCAATATAAAGTTAGATTCACTAGTCGACAAAAATGAACTTTTTTTTCTTTCACAAGAAGTAAAATAACATTTTCTAGAAGAATATTTCGTGCTGAATTCAAATATAATTTCAGTTTTTCCCCATTGGGCAGGAGTTTTTTGTGATATTCATTTTAATTTTTATGATATTCTAAAAAAATCTGTAACTAGCTATCTAACTCAACATTATAACTACTCATTCTGACTTACCTAGCAAGTGGTAGATAGTGATTTTCGGGCATATTTTGCATCTGGAACGTCTCTCTTCTTCGTCCAACAGTAGTCAGCCAGCATATTGGAACTCCACTTGTCTTGGTACCTCTTTTCCATAGTAGAAATTTGCTGATGAAAACGCTCACCGTGCTCATCGCTGACAGCTCCAAGATTTTCGTGAAAGAAGTCCAAGTGAGAGTCCAAGAAGTGAATTTTTAAAGACATGTTGCATCCCATAGCTTTATAAGAATGCAGAAAATCAGTCACTATGTCACGATAGTTTTCTGCTTTATGGTTTCCAAGAAAATTGAAACATAAACTTTTGAAAGACTGCCAGGCTGCTTTCTCCAGTGGATTTAACAGTCCTTCGAAATGATCATCACTCATTAATGACCGGATTTGTGGTCCTATAAAAATTCCTTCTTTCAGTTTAGCATCACTGACTTTGGGGAATTTCGATTTCAAGTACAAGAATCCATCAGACTGTTTATCCATAGCTTTGACAAAATTTTTCATTACTCCTAACTTAATATGCAATGGAGGTAACAATATTTTTTCAGGATTCACTAAAGGGACATATGACACATTTTTCCGGCCAGGGATATGAGATTCACGTTTAGGCCATGATTTTGTAACATAGTGAGACTTCCTATCTCTGCTGTCCCAGAGGCACAAAAAACAGCAAAATTTGATGAACCCAAGTTGCAAACCAAGCAATAAAGCAATGGCCTTTAAATCACCACAGATATACCATTCATATTTTCCATATTGTATTTTCTTCAGAATTACTTTCATATTTTGATATGTCTCTTTCATATCAGCGGCATGCGCTACAGGTATTGATGGAAGTTCATTGCCAATATGTAGCAGCCCAGCCTTCAAACTAACTTTAGACGAATCTATGAATAGTCGCCACTCATCTGGCCGGTGTTGAAGCCCAAGAGTTTCCATAACTGAACAAATATCATTACAGAACACAATACCATTTTCTTCAGAGAAGCAGTCCTTGAAATCACTATGGCGGCCACGATAACTACATATTCTTACGTCTTCTTTTGGAGTAGATTCCACCTTTGAGTCTGGAAGCTAAACCTTCAGCTTGCTGTTTAGACAGATTTAAATCCCAAATCAGGTCATTAAGGTCTTTCTGATTGGGAAAGTATGGTTCTGATGAACAGGTATTGGCTTCAAATGTAGAATCATTTTTATTTTCATCTGAAGCATTTTCAGTTTCAGTTAGGTCAGAATCAGAGTTATTACCTATGGTCGTATTGGCATATACTGGTACAGGGAACTGTTCATTGTGTAAGACAGGTCTTATTGCAGATTTCAAATTAGGATACTTAACTGTATGTTTTGTTTTAGATGTGATTCCTGTAATATTTGTCAAACAGAAATAACAATCACTTAAATGATCCTTCGGTTCCCTTCAAATCATAGGAATTGCAAATGGCATACAATGTGTACCCTTTTTTCCATCCAGTCTGCAATCTAACACACGAAACACAGCATGTATTTGGGGCCCAGCTCTTATCAAAATAGAGAGCCTGGCAGCCAAAGTAAAGTTGATAACACTTCTTCACAATTGGAGTCAAATGTCGCCTCTGAGACTTGAAGGTCAGCTCACCACAAATATAGCAGAAACTGCCTACATGATTTACACACTTTCTTGGCATGATGAACAACACTAAGCACTGAAACACTACATACACAATACACTTCCGAAAAGAAAGGAAGGAACTATTTCACTACTGAACAAACTCACGGCCAGCTCGATACTGACACATCACTATGCCAGATGAACAGGTCTGAGCATGTCCAAACATGAATGAACCTGCACAGGATTGTTTTATGGTGCTTCAGCATAATATTACAAATCATTTCCTTAAATACAGCTTGGATAAAATCGCTACATATGAGGTAACGGTTCCTATGACAGGTAAAAAAAAAACGCTAAAATCCGATTTTAAAAAGTAGCTGTCACAAAAAAACTGTGCCTGATGGAAAAATTCTGACTACATATCTGAATTCAGTATGAAAAACTGCACTAGAATCACTAATCAGATATCTTGTGAAGAAAACCTTGTCGACCAGTGTTATTATACAATGTTTCAGCATCACTTGCTCAGGGCCAAGAAACACAGCACAATGTATAGGGGCCAAATATTTCAGATAGAAGAGAAGGGAGACGGAAGAAAAAATGGCCTAAATCTCATGACAGGAGATATACTGTATATATTCCTGTAGAATTATCTGTTATCCAGTGGTGTAGCATGAAATTTTGAGCAGGGGAAGCTAACTCAAGTTGTCTTTCATGTACATATGAGAAAATGTATTACAAAAATATAGTCTTAAAATAAATAGTAGTCAATGTCAAGTCAGCAGTCGAAGATTGATTGGAACCTTGTAACACCAATAAGGCATGACCTCAAATGGTATGTAGTGAAATATGATTTCATGGTTTATACATATCTCTAACAAATAGACAGATATACGTATAACATTAGCTCACTCCCTGTCATACTTTGAGAAATCACAATATTAACGGTCAATAGATACAGTATTAGTATCATTACGTAAGTATGCGTCTGTCTTTTGGTTGTGTCCTTCATTGACAGCAAGGGAGTTGGTCGTTTGTTTTTTAAATCACACTTTTGTTCGTAAGTCAGTCTTGATAGTAGAATTGTCCCAAAAAATTCAAGTAAATTAGTGTCAGGAACTGTTATTTCACTCATTATTTATTATATCAGCCACAATGCACATTAACACTTCAACTGAACACAACTCACGAAAAGGAATAACTCGGAAACTAAATTATTTTCAGTCAAAGCTAGCTTCTTGCGAGCCTTGCGACCAGGGTAGTTTAGTTAGAAAATCTGTGGGGTGGGTTACACAGAAGAATGAGTGAAAGAAACCAGTCTGTTTGTAATTCAGTGGAGCTTGGAAGTTGGTGTGTGCAGGCTTCTTGTTTACTGCTGCATCACAATATTTAAACGCGTAAATATAAATTCTATTAAAATTAATAAATGATTTTGTTCATAAACTGCAGGTTTATTACGAAATTATTATTAACTGGGGAAGCTGAGCTTTTTAGCTTACATTGACACTACGCCACTGCTCTTGTCATATTATGGGCCAAGGCAGCAGATGACATAAACACAGCTCCGCCTAAAGGTAGGAGGGATTCGCCTGATCTGGTTCCTTTTCTGTATACTAGTCCTGCCAACTCAGAATGTTGATGACAATTTTTATAGTCTTTTGTGGAAGATGCAGTGATTGTTTCATTTAATCTTTGTATTTTCCTTTGTGGACATTCACAATGCTGTGAAGCTAAAATCTTTCAATGTCTTAAGACAAACAGGATCAAATAAATTAAAGGTATGGTCACATGTCACAACTCTTACAGTACTGCAGTACAAATTCTGCACAACTCTCATATTGCATCGTGTGAACAACAATGCAACTTGAAAACAGTTGGTTTTGGAATTTCCTCCTGGGCGGTAATTTAATCCTTGAATCATTTTCATATCCGGCAAAATGAGGACGTATGGTAGCCCCATCGTAAACACCAAAGACAAGTTCTTCTAAGTTGACTACTTATCAGTTAAATTATGTCTCTCTATGAACATGCGAACATAAAGATCTGTAATAAAATGTAGAATTTTGAGTATATTACACTATATAGAATATTTTATCAAAGATAACCTAAAATAAAGGAACAAGAATCATGTCTTCATTTCTAGTTAAATAAAATAAAATCTTTTTTCTGATCAAAGATATGCAAAAATGAATGACAAACAGTACTATGCTTGCTTAGTTGCAATTAGTTCAAAATATCACAATATGTATACTGCTGAAAAAGAAACAGAAAAGGAAATGCCTGTGGGTGAAACCATGGATTGCGAGACGTGACAAGAAAATCATCCATCAAAACTCACTAAAAAGAACAATTTGAAGACTTGAAAAATAATATAAATTAATTGAGAATGGTTGAAGATAATTTTCAGTTTGTATAGACTTGTGCATCACTCCTGTAACAGCAGTTGTAGTGTCTGCTATTTTTATGTATGCTACACTTCATACCATTTATTTCTGTTTTTGTAGTCGGTGTTTTGTTTTATAACATTTGATTTGCTTCATATTCTCATTAGAATTTTGGTCGTAGTAACAGTTCAACAATATCAAAGAAACTTTTATAAAAGAAAACCCATTACACTATCATATATTTTATAAAAGATCTTCGTCAAAGAACTTTGACAGTGTAATACCAGCCAAAGGAAAAGTGATCTATATCTTTTCATATAAGCAATCTCATACTTTTGGAATTCATGTGTGAAAAATGTGAAACCATAATTGGTGAGCATTTCTTACTTTGCCCCGTTATTTCAACCCTTACAACCAGCTCAAGCAAATAGCAGTTACCAAGCTTATAAAGAACATTTACGAACAGAATCATGCATATAGTACAAGGTGAGCAAGACAGCAAATCCTAGCTGTAAAAATGTATATTGTACCGTGTTGCAGGCAGCCAACTGCTTGCTTGTCTGCGAACAGTGGGCTGTAAATCAGCCATAATCTGAAATCAGCATACATTAATTTTATTTTTACAGATGAAAACATTCACTAAGTATGTAGGAAATAGGATAAGTAAAGTGCCTACAGTATTTAACATTCCTGGAGTAAATTATTTAATACCTGGTCACGGGGAATTTCGGCAAAATGTAAGAACACAAAAAAGATCTCAGGAGATGACATGTTGGTCTGATAGTGGTTTGATAGTGACTGTGCTTGCCACTGAAGTCGAGTAATGGAGGTTCAAATCTGGCTGAGGGTGATGGATTGCCGAAAAAAAAAATACAAGTATGACTTCCATTAGAAGATATGTAAAGCCATTTTCTGCATATAGAAGATTTAAGGGGTTAGGTACAGCTTACAACAGTAAAATTTTGGAAATATTCAACATTTTTTTCCTCCATTACTGTATCTTGTACAATAATGAAAATTAGTACGTGTAAAACACTGTCCTTCTGCTATACGAAAAAAAATATTTTTACGATTTAAAAAAATTATTTATTTATTTTTTCAAAATTCAGTTTACTGTGCAGTGATGAAACGTTTCCCGCATAACTAAAAAACTATCCAACATTCTGTGATGAAATTCTTTGTGTATATTTATGCATGTCATATCTACAATATGATGCAAGATCACGTCTCTACTTTTGATAGATTGTCTGATAAAAAATAAATTCATTTTAAAAAATGGTCAAATATCAGTATTTTCTTCTACCACAAAATAAAAAAAAAATATATTATTTATTAAGGAATGTAGTTGAAAGAGAATGATATTCTAAACATGAGTTTCAGCAATAAAATAAAAAAGAGAGAACATGAAAAAGTTAACAACTTTATGAGTTATGAGGGAAATGCTTCATCATTGCACAGTAAACTGTCACCATTTTGAATTTTGAAAAAAAAAATAAATAAATAAATAAATGAATAAATAGTTTGTTTAAATCGCAAAAATATTTTTTTTCCTATAGCAGAAGGACAGTGTTTTATATATACCAATTTTCATTATTGTACACAATACAGTAATGGAGGGAAAAAAATTTTGAATATTTCCAAAAATTTTACTGCTGTAAGCTGTACCTAACCCCTTAATGCAATTAAAAGCAGGAGATTTAATGCAGTTAAAAGCAAACACGCAGATATCATCACATACTGGCACAGATACGTAGACGACATACTGATACTATATGAAGGAAACAAAAGACAGATTGAAAACATACACAAACACATAAACAAATACATTCGTAACTACACTACACACTAGAAACAGAAAACAACAAAATCCATAAATTTCTTAGACATCACAGTAACAAAAACAGACAACAGACACATGTTCAAAATATACAGGAAACCTACACCTAACACACATACCGTACACAACATTTCCAATCACCCCACACAACACAAACATGCAGCATTCCTATCCACGATACCCAGACTCCCAACATTAACATGAGTCAAGAAGACTATAAGGAAGAAATACACACTATCCAATACATACTTACTTAGTTACAAATGGCTTTTAAGGAACCCAAAGGTTCATTGCTGCCCTCACATAAGCCCGCCATCGGTCCCTACCTGTGCAAGATTAATCCAGTCTCTATCATCATATCCCACCTCCCTCAAATCCATTTTAATATTATCCTCCCATCTACGTCTCGGCCTCCCCAAAGGTCTTTTTCCCTCCGGTCTCCCAACTAACACTCCATATGCATTTCTGGATTCGCCCATACATGCTACATGCCCTGCCCATCGCAAACGTCTGGATTTAATGTTCCTAATTATGTTGAGTGAAGAATAAAATGCATGCAGTTCTGCGTTATATAACTTTCTCCATTCTCCTGTAACTTCATCTCTCTTAGCCCCAAATATTTTCCTAAGCACCTTATTCTCAAACACCCTTAACCTCTGTTCCTCTCTCAAAGTGAGAGTCCAAGTTCCACAACTATACAGAAGAACTGGTAATATTGTTTTATAAATCCTAACTTTCAGGTTTTTAGAGAGCAGTAGATAAAAGCTTTTCACCCAAATAATAACACGCATTTCCCATATTTATTCTGCGTTTAATTTCCTCCCGAGTGTCATTTATATTTGTTACTGTTGCTCCAAGATATTTGAATTTTTCCACCCCTTCGAAGGATAAATCTCCAATTTTTATATTTCCATTTCGTACAATATTCTGGTCACGAGACATAATCATATACTTTGTCTTTTCGGGATTTACTTCCAAACCGATCGCTTTACTTGCTTCAAGTAAAAACTATCCAATACTATCCAATACATACTACAGGAAAATGGATACAACCCCAACATAATAGACAACATCATAAGAAAGACTAAACAAAAACAAGAAAACTCCACATAAACACAAGAAAAAAATAAATAAATCACACTAAAATACGAAAACAAGAGCACATACAAGATTGAATCATCATTCAAGAAGCCAAAATACAACACTGCGTACAGAACACACTACAGTCCACACCTGTGGAGTAACGGTCAGCGCGTCTGGCCGCGAAACCAGGTGGCCCGGGTTCGAATCCCGGTCGGGGCATGTTACCTGGTTGAGGTTTTTTCCGGGGTTTTCCCTCAACCCAATAAGAGCAAATGCTGGGTAACTTTCGGTGCTGGACCCCGGATTCATTTCACCGGCATTGTCACCTTCATATCATTCAGATGCTAAATAACCTAGATGTTGATACAGCGTCGTAAAATAACCCAAGAAAAAAAAAACACACTACAAAAACATCGTAACATACAGACAAGACACACAAATAAATACAACTTAAGAGGTGTATACAAACTACGTATGTATCATGTAACAGTTGCAACGATTTTTATATTGGACAGACTGGAAAATCATTTCTATATATATATATATATATATATATATATATATATCTCACAGTCATAACCAATCTACACACCAATTCAACCTAAGCAGAACACATCACAAACTCCAGTCATAGCTACAGCAACATAAACAACGGGATGAAAATACTACACATCCAGCCAAAAAACCAGAAACTTGACACACTAGAATATGAAATTTATGTTGTTGTTGTTTTCTAATGCCAGGCGTTTGACAATAAAGTCATTTGACCTCTTGCACTCCAATATTTTTCAAAGATATTATCATGACTAGCCACTGAAGCACAGATTTTGAGGTGTTCCGAATCCATTTCTTGGTTTGAGTTGCATAATGGGCAGTTGGGGGACTGATATATTCCAATTCTATGCAGGTGTTTGGCCAAACAATCATGGCCTGTTGCCAATCTAAATACAGGTTCAGACGATTTTCGTGGTAAATCGGGAATTAACTGTGGATTTTGATGCAGAGAGTTCCATTTCTTCCCTTGGGATTGTGTTATCAAATTTTGTTTGTTGAAGTCTAAGTATGTAGATTTAATAAATCTCTTCACAGAGTAATACGTAGATTTAGTTACAGGTCTGTAAGTAGCAGTGCTGCCCTTCTTTGCTAAAGCATCCACATTCTCGTTTCCCAGGATTCCACAATGGGATGGTATCCATTGGAATACAATTCTCTTATTGAGTGATAATAATTGAGAGAGCGTTTTAGTTATTTCTGCTGTTTGAGATGAAGGTGTGTGTTTAGAGACGATTGATAGAATAGCTGCTTTGGAGTCTGACAATATAACTGCATTCCTAAATTTATTGATGTGGCATAGAAGATTCCTGAGGCATTCACTTATTGCAATGATTTCACCATCAAAACTTGTTGTTCAATATCCAAGAGATCTATAAAGTGAGAAGAGACAGCACGTAACACCTGCACCGGCACCTTGTTCTCTGGAGATCAAGGATCCGTCAGTGTATAAATGAAGCCAGTTTTGTGGAGGGTACCTAATATTAATTGTCTCTAAAGACAATTGTTTCAGTATTTCAGTGTTTACTTCTGATTTCAGTATTTCTTCTGTTAAATTTAGATTATATTCTATATTTAATAGAGTTAAAGGGTTTGGTTTAATTTGTAAGTTTTCTTTTAAATTCGGGATATTGATTTTCTGTTTTAATTCCTGAACAATGGATATGAAACTTTTTTGAGTTTTCAATCTACAAAGAGAACTGTATGAATGCCAATTGTTACCTGGTAATCTGATAAGTTTTTCATATTGGATCAGTGCTTTTTCTTCTATTGTCATTTTGATGCTGTTAATATTAGTGAAGGAATCTCATAGAATCTATTGGCGTTGTTTTGATTCCACCAGTAATGAGTCTGAGAGCTTGGTTTTGAACATATTCTATGTGGTTTATGAAAGGTGAAGTAATTAAAATTTCTCCGCAGTATGTCAGCACTGGCTGTATAAACATTTTGTATTTAGTGTTCAAAGTATTCCTAGAGCATCCCTATTTCTTTCCTGCTAGTCTTTTTAGAAGGGAGAATCTTTTACGAGCTTTATATGAAATTTATAAATATACAAAAACACACCCGCATCACATCCTGAACACTCAACTCAATTTCAAAACACACACCCTTTTCGACACAATCATGAACACACCCCACCAAAACAGAAAACCAGAAGATAGCGTGGGATCTCCACTAGGCTTTGGACAATGAAGAACAACACTTCGAAACTAGTCGCCAGGTCGTCGTCGTCTTCCTAACAAGTATCAGACCGAGTGGCCTCTTAAGGTCTCAAACTAGAATTTTCAGTCCATCTCTTCTTCGGACGACCTAGAGATCTTTTGCCATGCGGATGGTAATGAAACAGTGCTTTTGGAATTCTGCATCGATCCATTCGTTCGAGATGACCCTTCCACTGAAGTTGATATTTGCTGATGAACTGTATAATGGGTTCCATTTGAAGTTCTTGCATTATGTCCTAATTTTTTTATGATCCCAGCGAGTATATCCAGCTGTTGCTCTCATGAACCTCATCTCACTTGCTGCTATTCTACTGACATCTTTATTCTTCACAGCCATGCTTCACTACCATAGCTTAATACTGGCTGTGCTAAGGTTTTATACAAGCCTATTCTTGTGTGTCTTTGTACTAGTGAAGGTTTCATGATTTTATTAATGATCCCCATTGTTTTACTACATTTACATATTTTTTCAGCAATATCTACTTCATCATAAGGTGATAGTGTATAGCCAAGATAAGTGAAGGTATTTACTCTTTCTATTATTTCATTATTCAAACAGATTTTACTTGGTACAGGGAATTTCCCACAAAAGACATGATTTTCGATTTTTCAATATTAATTTCCATGTTATACTTTTCACTGACCATATTTAAATTGTGTACTGAATTTTGTAAATCAACTTCAGTTGATGCCATGAGAACTAAATCAACAGCGAAAAGTAAAGCATCAAGCTGCAAATTTCGATTAATTGGAATAAATCCATGGCGTGTCTGTCGCCAGTCTTGAATGATTCTATTTATATATATAATAAACAGAAGTGGTGAAAGGCCACAGCCTTGTTTGATCATCTGCCAAAATCTGAAGTAATTTATTCCGATTAACTTTATCAAAAGCCTTTTTAAAGTCAATGAATGCCTTATGCGTTTCTAGATTAAATTCTCTGTGTTTCTCTATTTGCTGATGAACTGCATAATGGATTCCATTTGAAGTTCTTGCAATTTGTCCTCATTTTTTTTATGATCCCAGCGAGTATATCCAGCTGTTGCTCTCATGAACCTCATCTCACTTGCTGTTATTCTACTGACATCTTTATTCTTCACAGTCCACGCTTCACTACCATTAGTCGCCAGGTAAATTCCTAAATATTAACACAGTAAAGAAGTTGGAAATTTGAGCAGTAAAAGTTCCGTTCTTCCAAGATTAAAGATGATTTTTTTTTAATTGGCTCCGTGTTCAGCACCTGTAAACGTACTCTGTAAATCCCAGTTCTCATATGAACCCTTGCCTTTCAAAGACGTTATACGTTATTGAGGTAGGTAACTGAAAATGAAACAATTCCAGTGCTGCCATCAAGGATGGAAAAGGAGAGTTGAATGTGCCTTGTCAATTCTTGTAGAGATGAATGTTATTCCTTAGAGAGAAGTCTGTAATGATGATGCTTGTTACTTTATTTTCAGTGTCTTCTTGTACTCTGAAATGTCGAGATTTTTCACATAACCTATGTACTAGACGGAGTCATGGCATAATTCTCATGACATGTGGTTAGTATGACATTGAGCCTCCAACAAAGGCAATTTAGGAGATTACAGTAACAACAAACATCTATGCATTAGACAAGATTCGAATACATGGCCGAAGCTTCTACGCAACATTAAAGCAGTTGGACAGAGAGGTACCTTCGCTACCTTTCATCATTGTACCACACATCAGCTGCTTGTTTATGCGGATCATGTGAATATGTTAGAAGAAAATCCACAAACTATTGGGGAAAACATGGGAGCTTTACTTGAAGCAACTAAGGAAATAGGCTTGAAGTAAACCCCGAAAAAACAAAGTATATGATTATGTCTCGTGACCAGAACATATTACGAAATGTAAATTTATCCTTTGAAAAAGTGAAAAAATTCAAGTACTTTGGAGCAACGGTAACAAATTGTGACACTCGAGAGGAAATTAAACACAGAATAAATATGAGAAATTCCTGTTATTACTTGGTCGAGAAGCTTATGTCATCCAGTCTGCTCTCAAAAAAGGTGAAAGTTAGAATTTATAAAACAGTTATATTACCAGTTCTATATGGTTGTGAAACTTGGATTATCACTTTGAGAGAGGAAAAGAGGTTAAGGGTGTTCGAGAATAAGGTGCGTAGAAAAATATTTGGGGCTAAGAGGGAAATGCATATAGTGTGTGTTAGTTGGAAGACATGAGGGGGAAAAAGACCTTTGGGGAGGTCGAGACGTAGATGGGAGGTCAATATTAAAATGGTTTTGAGGGAGGTGGGATATGATGCTAGGGACGGATTAATTTTGCTCAGGATAGGGACCGATGGTGGGCTTATGTGAGGATGGCAATGAACCTGTGGTTTTCCTTAAAGGCCATTTGTAAGTAAGCACTCAATTCAAACTATTCTTTCAATTTCCTACTCTGTGGGCACTGGACTAAGAATCACACTAGACGTCCTCAGGACTATATCATATATTTATCTGCCACTGAAACTTAACCCTATCATCACAGGAAGAAATTCCTTTCCTTTGATTATAAATGAAATGCGAAGAATACTGAATATCTCCTGGCTTCTCTTCTTTCCAAATTGAAAAAAGCACAATGCATGGCTGTAATGTCATCTTGTTCTGGTGGGAGAAGAACCTCGATAAAAAAAAATACGCCTATATATCTAATTCAGCACTTTATTATGAAATATATATGAGTATAATACCTGCACAAATCTAGACAGTATTTCCCCGAAGTGACTTGGAGTTAAATCTTCCAAACGTACAGAATACACTGCTTCTTGCATTTCTCTACGACGAGGAGAATTGTCAAAGTCAATTGCTATGCGACTAAGGTTTCTTCCTATATCACATGCAGTATTCCTGAGATACCTATTTTTGAAAACAAAGAGAAACAAATTATTTATTTGGTGATAATTAGAGACCAGATTTTTATGTACTAAAATGTTAAAAATGACACAAAGTATATCTGAATGGATGTGATGTAGATTAAAACCATTTTAAAACATTATTCAAAACGCTCTGAATGCTAACGAAAGAGAGCTGATTCACGAACACTGGAGAAGAATACTCCCCCCCCCCCACCATCCTTTCTGAGGAGTGCCAGGAGGCTTGCATCTTGAGCCTTATTGTGCCTAGCTCAGTGGCGACTCCTGCGTATTTCTTAAGAGGAAAAAAAAAGATAACTGGACGAAATGACATCTTCTTGAACGAAACAAGCTACAAATTAGCCAACATGCATACATGTAAGACCAGGTAGTGTTGGGGTTGGCCTTCCCATATTATTGTAAACTGAGTTTCCTAAATTTTCCAAAATATATAATGTTTTCACTTTCATTTATTGTTGAATAATTGCACAAAATTAACAATTACAAGGAAATTCACCTGGCAGCATTTTTCGAGCACACTACAGCATCACACATGTTGGAAAAGACTATAGCTACTAACACATAATCGAAACCGCGGAAATAAGAATGGGAAATAATCTGAGGAAAGCGAGAACACTGCACCTACCCACGTGGTCTGTGTTGCCAAATGTACATTTTACAAGTTCAGTATCACATGCTTTTGAAGGATATCAGTTCTTGTAAAGTCATATTACCATTATTGTTCAAAGTTGCTGGTGGCCAATTTTCTATGTTAAAAATAATGTAGTTTGGAGTACCTAGTTTCAATTTCAAATATATTTGTACAAAACTGACAACTTGGCTGTTGCCCTGTCTAGTACACAATGAATGGAAGTGAATTTCAGGGGCCAAAAAGATCTGCGATACTAACGTAGAATTACTTCCTCTTTGTTTTATATAAACCCAACTTTAACTTTCAAATAAAGTGCAATGAATAATATTTTTGATTTATAATTTTAAAAAAGTTTATATTATGGTGTCTTTTATAGCGTTGAGTTAAAACTGATTTTATTGTGCCTCCTCCTAGATGTGTTATAGTCTAGTTGAATGCAAGATCGTTAGATGACAGCGATAGCGAGCCTAGTCGGTTTCTATTTCCCGCCCATGCGCTGATTCAGAGGAGGATCTCTTCCCTTTCCATTCATTTACTCGCTTTAAAACTGTGCTTCTTTCTCTGGCCGCTAGTGCGCTGTTGTCTATGTGTACTAACTGCAGTAAAGGAGGAATAGATTGACTTTCCTCCACACAAACAATCTCGCATCTTTCTCACAGTTTTCTAGCAGCACATGAGCACGCATCGTTTAAAACTTGATCAACCGAGGTTTTCTTATAGCTGTGAACTTAAAAATTATCGAATCTTCCTTAATTTCAAGGCACATATTTTATTTGGTATTTACTTTCAAAAGAAGAAAAATGTGAGGAGGACGTTCCTCCCTTCCCTCCCCCGAGGAACCGCCACTGGCCTAGATCCTTATTATAGGATGAGTGTGGAAGTCCTTAGGAACACATTCCTGTTAGTATGTGATTCACTGCCTGGTGTCATCTTATCGATTCAGCTACAGCATTGCTTGCTTTCATAAAGTAATTGCTTTGCTTGCTTCATGCTTTTATTGTTAGTTTATACTGTTTAT
The DNA here is from genome assembly GCF_040183065.1 of Periplaneta americana. NCBI lineage: Eukaryota > Metazoa > Arthropoda > Insecta > Blattodea > Blattidae > Periplaneta > Periplaneta americana. The sequence continues at coordinate 166,611,066 of NC_091119.1, read as the reverse complement.
GTGTCACTGTAATGGCGACTAAATGGGAAAAATTAACTATTGGACAGAAAGTGAAAATAATGAGTATCGAGGCTAATCCTCAAATAACATTGTCGCATATGGCACAAAAGCATGGTTTGCCAATTACTTCATTATGGGAAATAATGAAAAAAAAATAATTTTCAGTGCCTACCTTCAGTGTGGTTCAGGTTCAACCAAATGAAAAAACATTTGTGCCTCATCATTTGAAGAGTTAGAAAATGATATAATGAAATATATTGTCAATAATAATTGTAGTTCTAATTAAATGATTATAATGTTCGGTATAACATACGTTAGTACTAGTTATTTTAGCCTTTTCTTCCCATTTGGTGTAAACTTACTTTTAAGGAAAATCCCTACTTAAGGAAAAGAAAAGTAATCCCTCAGAGATTCGTTAACAAGGAGTTCTATTGTAATACTGGTATTTGATTCGGTCCTTTTAAAAGTTAATATGTAGCAAAGAAGATTTTCTCCAATAATTACCATAGAGAAGAAAACCACCATTAAGGAATGTTTAAACGCATGCAGCATCGGTATTAAATGCTTATTTATAGCAACTACATGAAAAATTAAACTTAGCACGTGAAGTTTAGAATGAGTCTTAATTGGAAAGAAAAGAAGGCCTAAAAATGACTGGAGGATGTTATTGGCATGATGCAAGTGAAGGGATCACAGGATAAAAATAGAGGAAGAAAACTTCAATCGTATAAAAATTGGGTATGGAAAGATGTATTTACATTTAAAAGCTGTATACTATGCTGTGCAGTTTAGTTACTACAGTAATTTTGTAAATTTATTACAAATATAAATGCAACTGTAATTTTAACTATTACCTTAACAGCCGATCCTCACAAATTTTCAGGGTACATAGTTAAAATAATTCATCATGTTTTATGATGTACTAACACAATAATTGAAGCGTCAGCTGGAACAACGTTGTAAGTTACAAAATTTTCATTTGGCGTATTTCCATGTAATAATGTTGTATGTCATGTTACTTTACTATACTCCTTGGCTTGCAACTGTCCATCAATGCAGTACGTGAAATTTGTCCACTCAAAAGTTTGCTACCCTATAACAACAACGTTGTACGTGTACACATTTTTGCAGCTCCTGTAAATTTTACCAAATGTAACTTACAACGTTGTTCCAGCTGACACTTCAATTAACATTACATTTTAACCTGTCACAAAAAATAATAATTTCAAACTGGTACTTACAAAAGCAAGAAATTATCCCAATAATTTAAAAACTGTAACTCTTGCAGATATTGCCAGGGAGTTCTGTGTTGTAATAATGAACGAACACCCAATGCTTGTGCTCCACTTGGTGGAAAACTATTTCGCACCATGCACTCATTATTTGGAGGATGCAGTTGGTGTAAACCGTTCCAACTTGCATTTGTAGTAAGTTGCTGCTGCTGCCGCCGCAACAGTCTATTAAGATAATATACCAATATCCTGGAAATTATGAAATAGTTGACAAACGCAATTTAACACACGCATGCATATACATGGATTGTTTAACTTTGTAGAGAATCTGATATCTGAGTGTACAATCTTACAAACGAAATTGAAACTTCCAAATATCAAAGGTGCTAAGTGCCATTTTTTTTTTTTCTAAATTGAGATTTCCACATTGATATGTGCTATGTACCATTTCAGGTTACATATCAATCAGGATAAATGCCATGAAATCTCTAAGAAATTCAAACTATGATCAGTACATGACGCTGGACAGTACTCCTCAGGTCTTTGTAGTATCAGTTTTTCTCAATTAACTCTTTTTCTTATTTTTGACACTTTACACTTTTGCTATTTCAAGGTCTCAATAATTGACTATCAACATTTTTCTCTCTGGTAGACAATTTTAGTCACTCTGGTTCAAAATATTTTATATGGACTTCAGTTTCATCAGGATTATGGGAAGTAGTGATTGCAGACTAAAGTGAATGAGAAATAAGGTTGTGATTGACATTATCTGCTGTCGTGTGGTGTGAGAGAACAGTGTTGTCACATCTCCTCTTACTTGCTGTTGGTCTCCAATTGCACAACACACAAATCATCTTCCTTATCACTGTCATTGTTTTCACTGCCTTTGAAGAACTGCTGAGATAAATGGATTATGGTATAAGTATATACAAAACTTAGTCAATTAATGCATTACGTTACTGAAATGTGAACAAAACAAGAGCACAATGCATTGCACTAGGAACTGGATGTGAAATGCAGGCGTACAATCTGACACAAACTGTGTGAACACTGAGTGCTTGACCCTTACGTCACCCCTGGGTCATTAATTGTGATTGTGAAAGGTGACGCCCAGCTTCTATATATGCATGTTTACCAACTCACTGTCAATTACAACCTAATTTCCCACACACTATATACAGGATGGAACATAAGATAGTACATTAATTGTAGGATATGATTCCTTAAAATATAACTAACAAAAAAGTCTAATATCATTTTGCTCGTTTTTGCGAGGTTTCTGAAGAAATAATACTTTTATGCCGGCATTTCGATCGCGAATTTTACGAATACTGTTTAAAATACGGTTTAATTTCTTGTATAACAACGAAGAGAACGTTTGTTATGTTCATGTTGCAGTAGTATTTTAATTAGAAAATTCACAGATAACTAATTAATCGATTGAAGAAACATTGGAAGCATTGACTGTCAAGTCACGTACAGAAGGTCTAAAAATCCGGCATCGCTGTTGAGACGGTAGGCAGTTTGCGTAGTACTTGCAACTGATCAGCTGTTGTGATGTTTACATTGCATTAGTGTGCAGTTGGACGTACAGCGTATTTTAAACAGTATTCGTAAAATTCGCGATCGAAATGTCGGCATTAAAGTATTATTTCTTCAGGAACCTCGCAAAATCGAGCAAAATGGTATTAGACTTTTTTGTTCGTTATATTTTAAGGAATCATATCCTACAATTAATGTTGTTGTTGTTGTTTTCTAATGCCAGGCGTTTGACAATAAAGTCATTTGACCTCTTGCACTCCAATATTTTTCAAAGATATTATCATGACCAGCCAATGAAGCACAGATTTTGAGGTGTTCCGAATCCATTTCTGTTAAATGGCAAGTTGTAGCCGATTTAAGTGAACACCATATTTTAACGTTTTGGTGGCTACTTCATTCACACACAACCCCCAGAATGTCTGGAGGACCACACCTGCTGTTGGTCAACGGGTCCATTGGACCTAGCTGTGAGATCTTGTTGATCACCAGCTTTCCCTCCTTAAGCCACTGGAGGACGATTTTAGTGCCATAGCAGGTCAGCACTAGGAACATAAAAGTAGAAAGAGGAGGAAGGAAAGGGAAATGAACCCCTAGGCCTCAAATGCCGTCGGGATCGAAGAAAGTAAGAGTTCAGTCAGAGGACTGGATAGGAAAGGATAAAGAGGGAATTAGGTATTGGATAAACGTATTATTTCTCTGTATACTCCAGGAGAGAAAAGGAAATGGTGGGCAGGAAAGGTATAAGATTGAATGAAGTAAATAAGGTGCATGACTTTCCTTAATATTAAGTTGATTCAAAAGTTCTTAGAGTTTTTGTTCATCACAACACCGTGTTAGCAGATTGTTTGTCGTTTGTCATTTGTTATTTGAAGTGTTGCACTTGTAAATACGCCTTGGAAGTTTGTGGATCTGAAGAAAATTTATGCTATTTGTGGGCTAAAGAAGACGGAGCGTCAAGTGGAAAGAAAAAAAAAAAAAGCGAACATATGTTCTTCTGTTAAAGTTTAATAGAGGAGCAAAGGCAGTGGAGGAGGCTCGAAACATCTGTGCCATGTACGGCGAAAATTCCATCGGAAAAAGCACAGAAAGAAAATAGTTCTGTCGTTTCAACATTATAAAGTTTATAAAGTTAGTATCCATCCAGAGATGCAACTGGTGGGGTAAAGAAGGTGTCGTGAACTATGAATTGCTTCCCAGGAATGTAACCATAACTGCTGACGTTTACTGCCAACAACTCAGACATCTTGCGACCCCGCAATTGAAGAAAAACGACTGGGAAGACTGTATGCACGCCTGCATTCCACTAACATAACGAAAACAGCTATTCAGGAGCTTGGTTGGGAGGTGATTCCACGTCCCCCATACTCTCCCGAATTGCGCCCTCATATTTCCAACTTTTCAGTTCTCTATCCAACAATCTTCAATGCTTTGATAACAATGATGCTTTATAAACTTAGCTTGACGACTTATTTAACTCCAAACCAGCTAATTTCTTCAGACGCAGAATCGAAAAACTACCCCAATGTTGGCAGAGAGTCGTAGATAATGTAGGAGAATATAATAATAACTGATTAATTTTTGTCTTCTATCCATTTCAAATAGAAACTTTTGTCACAGTGAAAAAATGTTATGAGCTTTTGCATCAACATAATACGTTAACTTACCAGGTATATGAAAAGTATTCTTGATTGGAATCACGAGATTGACCCCAAAATCTTCTGAATAATTCAAATCGAACACCAGCATATTCAGGTGGGATTTCTGAATTCAAAGAAATAGGATAATTACTTGTAGCTGATAAACGTATTATTTCTTTCGGTTAATTAGACTAAATTCTCAAGACATATGAAAGATTACAACTGTTGAACATTTTAATACGATATAAAATAACAGGATGCATACATCTGACATATTATATGTCAGATTTTTTTCATGGGGGTCCATTAAAGAGCTGGTGTACGAAACACTAGTCCAACAAGAACATCTCATGCAATATATCGTTGCTACCTGCAACTTCATCAGAAATAATCCAAGTACTTTCGAAATTAGGAAATCTGTACTTTCAGAGTTCGGCAATCTCTAGGAAGACATTGTGCATTATGTATTGATGTTGAACGCCAGAGTAGCAGTTCTGTAACGGTCAATAGTGAAAAATAAATAACTGATTTATCATAGTGGACATCTTTTTCCATATATAAAAATACAGAAAGATCCATTTATAATTTCAGAGTGCTAGATTCTGAATATTTGTGGCGAAACTTACAAATTCAATTTTAAACACGTTTTTACGGTATTTTATTCTGCAAATAAGTTTCCATTAGAAAAATGCTCTGGCTAATACCATAGTCTAGTATATACAGTCACGAAGCTTGAGTTTATGAGGGTAATAGGTACAATAGACTGTGCAGGTACTATTTCGCATTGTCTGTAATGAGGCGATAATAGCGATCCTAGTGGCTAGCAACTATCTATGGATGCATACTTATTATGTATTGAGCTTCGTGACTGTATATATTAGACTGCGCTAATATTGTATCAAACCATTGCGTTAATGACAGACTTTACTGTGCAAACATGCGCTGTTTCGTCATAAAGGTTTAAAATGCCAGTAAGTTGTATATGCCAAGTACTGGTACTGTATTACATCTAAATAGATGAATTTAGAAACACAATCAATTGGTACATTCTAGAACTGTAATAAATTTTCATGGCAGTAGAAATGTGAGAAATTCTCATATTCGAACATGGTGTATAAACAAGGGATAGGAAATTCCATACCAGGTGGAAGTAATGTTTTAAATACTTACTTAGCCACTTACTTACTTACTTATGGCTTTAAGGGAACCTGGAGGTTCATTGCCGCTCTTACATAAGCCCGCCATCAGTCCCTATCCTGAGCAAGATTAATCCAGTCTCTATCATCATATCCCACCTCCCTCAAATCCATTTTAATATTATCCTCCCATCTACGTCTCGGCCTCCCCAAAAGTCTTTTTCCCCTCCAGCCTTCCAACTAACACTCTATATGCATTTCTGGATTCGCCCATACGTGCTACATGCCCTGCCCATCTCAAACGTCTGGATTTAATGTTCCTAATTATGTCAGATGAAGAATACAATCCGTGCAGTTCTGTGTTGTGTAACTGTCTCCATTCTCCTGCAACTTCATCCCTCTTAGCCCCAAATATTTTCCTAAGTACCTTATTCTCAAACACCCTTAACCTATGTTCCTCTCTCAAAGTGAGAGTCCAAGTTTCACAACCATAAAGAACAACCGGTAATATAACTGTTTTATAAATTCTAACTTTCAGATTTTTTGACAGGAGAGATGACAAAAGCTTCTCAACCAAATAATAACAAGCATTTCCCATATTTATTCTGCATTTAATAGCCTCCTGGATATCATTTATATTTGTTACTGTTGCTCCAAGACATTTGAATTTTTCCACCTCTTCGAAGGATAAATTTCCAATTTTTATATTTCCATTTCGTACAATATTCTGGTCACGAGACATAATCATATACTTAGTCTGTTTTTAATATGATTAAAAAAAAAAAAGGAATCTAGGCATGACACTAGAAAAAATAACGAAGCTTATGAGTGAGGCTACAAATGTGTCAAGGGAAAACAATTCATAGAATTCTAAATGAGCTACGAAAGGACGAAAATTTGTCTTCCTAGAGAAAGATGTACCATATCGCACTCTTAAAATAATACTGTCGTAACTACTACAAATTTGTTTTGAGTAAATACAAGATAAACATTTCAAATAATATGAAAACTCAGGATTACCAAGTATTACCAAGTAGCAGACTTGAATGTAGAGATACGACAGCTCTACTGTTTGATAAGAGATTAAATAAAAATTACCACAAAACTGTCTGTACCTCAAAATTCAATTTTTGGGTCTTATGACAGAAACACACTCACATGCATACATCCCTGCTTCCTACTAACTATAACATTTCTGGATTCACCATACGTGCTACACGCCCTGCCCATCTCAAACATCTGCATTTAATATTCCTAATTACGTTAGATGAATAGACTGCTCTCTTAAATTGACTGAGCATATTGAGAATTAAATCAATGGCTATCCCAAAACACTCTATGAAATGTTTCATAGAAAACAATTTTTATCTAGAAAACAAAGCAAAAACGGGCAAAACTGTATTAAACTTTTTTGTTTGAAACATCTCGAAGGAGAACCCCCTGAAATTAATGGCATTACTTACGATTCACACTGTATATAATATAATCTCGAACCGCTCCAACATGTAATGACTGTTGTTAGCCCTTCATCTGTTTCTGAACTATGCTTAATCAGTAAAACTGTCAGTTCTGGATTCACTATCCCGTCATGTACAAACAGCAAAAACCAATTACAGAACTGAATTCTAGTGTTGCTATCAGGAATGAGTGAAATCTTACATAGTCGCAATTTCACCTGCTAGGAGGTAAGTAGATGATGATGATGATGATGATGATGATGATGATGATTTTTAGAACATAAATCTCACATACATACTATAATGTTGCTTACCTCGAAAACGCATTCCCTCAAATCTAAATCTTTGTTGATAGTACATAAATCTGTGTATCAATTGATTTGAATTTGTTATAAATGGGCGTTGATGAAATACAGAACTTTCAGAATCTCTCTCTGATTCTTCTTCTCCATTTGTGTATAGTAATAATGAATTATCAGGTTCTTCAATGACCTCTTCTGGATTGCAGTCTTGCTGTTGTGAATTAGCCATCTTATTCCAGAAATATACATATATGAACTCCTGCAAAAAAAAAAAAAAGAAGAAGAAGAGTAAGTAAAGATCTTAAATATCAGGCCAGTGGAAACAAACTTTATCAAAATATCTGGAGCAGGGTTCGACAAGCATATATCTGCTAATTACGAGGGCTAGGGCATTGGTCATGGAAATTTTTTTTTTTCTTGTGAGAATCCAGGCGCAGTGGTAGATGTATTAGCAGGGTAGAGATCGACCATCCATAAAAGACATATACTTGAAAGGACACAGTGTGTTTATGTGCTACTTGAAAAGGCAGTATGTATACAAAATCATTTTTACAGACAAACGTAGGCATATGTTTATAGAAAATTAAAAAATATATGTATACAGGGTGATTCACGAGGATTTACCATCACTTACAGAGCTTATTTCCGAAGACATTCTGAGCAAAAAATGTCATATAAACATTTGTCCTAATCTCAATATTTTCAAAGTTGCACTAATTTGAAGTTGTTTGTAAAATACCTTTTTTCTTCAGATTTAAGGGTAAAAAGAATATTACAAATAGAGAATTAACTATTCAGAAGTATCATTTCTTTAATTGGTTAGTGTTCTGAAGCTAAAAATGTGTTTTCAGTTGCTTTGCACAGATTTTGTTTTCCAATTTTTAACTAAAAATGACATCATTATTACGCACTTATCACAAAAATTGTTACAAGTCATACGATTTTAGGAACTTGATTGTTTGCAGTTTAATTATGCACCCTAATGTACAGTCTTGAAGAACTTACAAGGGGTCCACTACTTTTATGATAATACATAGTTTTCCGACAATTTAAACAATATCTCATTTCTGAAAAATTAAAAAAATACTATAGCTCTTTACTTACTGTCTTTTAAGGAACTCGGAGGTTCACTGCCATCCTCACATAAGCCCGCCATCAGTCCCTATCCTGAGCAAGATTAATCCAGTCTCTATCATCATATCTCACCTCCCTCAAATCCATTTTAATATTATCCTCCCATCTACGTCTCGGTCTCTCCAAAGGTCTTTTTCCCTCCAGCCTTCCAACTAACACACTATATGCATTTCTGGATTCGCCCATATGTGCTACATGCCCTGCCCATCTCAAACGTCTGGATTTAATGTTCCTAATTATGTCAGGTGTAGAATATAATGTATGCAGTTCTACATTGTACAACTTTCTCCATTCTCCTGTAACTTCAGCCCTTTTAGCCCCAAATATTTTCCTAAGAATCTTATTCTCAAACACCCTTAATTTATGTTTCTCTCTCAAAGTGAGAGTCCAAGTTTCACAACCATACTGAACAACCGATAGTAGGCTGTAACTGTTTTATAAATTCTAACTTTCAGATTTTTTGACAGGAGAGTAGATGACAAAAGTTTCTCAACCAAATAATAACAGGCATTTCCCATATTTATTCTGCGTTTAATTTCCTCCCGAATATCATTTATATTTGTTACTGTTGCTCCAAGATATTTGAATTTTTGCACCTCTTCAAAGGATAAATCTCCAATTTTTATGTTTCCATTTCGTACAATATTCTGGTCACGAGACATAACCATATACTGTGTCTTTTCGAGATTTACTTCCAAACCTATCACTTTACTTGCTTCAAGTAAAATTTCCGTGTTTTCCCTAATCGTTTGTTGAATTTATCCTAACATATTCCGCATAGACAAGAAGCTGATGTAACTCATTCAATTCCTAATCCTGTCTGTTATCCTGAACTTTCCTAATGACATATTCTAGAGTAGAGTTAAAAAGTAAAGGTGATAGTGAATCTCCTTGCTTTAGCCCACAGTGAATTGGAAAACATCAGATAGAAACTGGCTCGTATCTTTACCCTTAGCAAATAGCAAGCACTCGAAACAAATAATTTATTTGTAGATTTAGAACCGCAAATCCACCGTTTCTTTAATATATTTTTACTTTAAAAGTCCTGCAAAATGTCATACTTCGGCTGTTTGTGCTTGCTTTAAATCGAGTTGAGGTAACGGCCTTCCAAGCTTCTTTATTTTACACTTATCTTACAAGATTAAGACTGAAAAATGAGTTTGTAAAAGATATTGAAACTATTCATTTCTTTTGGAAACGAACCCTGGTCACACTCACAGATAATAGCTATATTAAGACTAAAACACCAAGAACGATCATTCTTACATTTCTGCCATAGAGTGTAGGCTGTCTCACTATTACGTCACTGGACAGCTGTGCTCAGCACAGTGTGCTGGTATTTTTTACCAGCACATGCACATGTTTCTTCTGCAGCATTCCCCCCTTACCTTTTGCCATGCATGCAAGTCCAGAAGCTGGCTCGGCGAGGTTCAGAGGAAACTGAACCTCGTAAACATGTACTTGATTTCTGTGATTAATAGGTTTTCATATGACAAAAATACATCAGAGCCGCACATAAACTTATTAAAGATGAGAAACAAAGAATGTTTAGTGTAAATTATAAATAAATTTATTTAAACAATAAATTGTTTTTGCTTGTTTTTCCTTGGGGTTCTCTGAACCATTGAATGCATAGGATGCACCGCCACTGGTATTACCATTGTGAAAGATATTATGCATTTGTTGTTTGTATAAAGATTTACTTATCACATTCAATATGTTCGTTCTTCCACGAATAGGTTTTATGTAAAAATATGTCTCTTTTCCTGTAAAGGCTTATTCAATGGCTTTTGAGATTCGAAACAAAGTCACCCCAGATAGAGGTGAGATTGTTCCATATTTTTGGAATAGAAATATGTAAACTTAGGAAATTTCAATAACTTTGAAAATGGCTTTAAGTTATTCATTAGACACTAAACAGAATAATATTCTAGAAATTTACAAAAATACTTTTCACACAACAAAAATGTTTTAAAGGAAAAAAGGTACTGAAAATGAGATATAGAATATTTGACGCCATAGGCGAGATGCCCTACAAACAGATGTCATTATAACAAGTTGAACTATATATCAACTCTGACTGACCAGAGAAATATTACTGTAACATACAGCTTTTCCCAACTCCAGTAAATATCAGTGAACTGTTAATTTTTCTGATATACTCTTGTAACAGTATAATGTGAAACTGTTTTGATGTGTAATATTTATATTTCATACCTAATCATAAATGGCATTTAAGGAATCCGGAGGTTCATTGCCGCCCTCACATAAGCCTGCCATCAGTTCCTGTCCTGTCTCTACCATCATATCCCAACTCCCTCAAATCCATTTCAATATCATCCTTCCATCTACGTATTTGCCTCCCCTAAGGTCTTTTTCTCTCAGGTCTCTCAACTAATACTCTCTATGCATTTCTGTATTCACCCATACGTGCTACATGCCCTGCTCATCTCAAACATCTGGATTTGATGTTGTTCACACTGGGTACCGTATTTTTCTTTCGTTGTTAGTAAGAAATAAATGTCATCCATGTTATTACAACCGAACTTCATTTAATTTGTTTTAAATATTTCTTACGAGGGGACATACAAGTTAAAGTACTTCCACATACTGAAAAATTGGTGAAATTCTTTATTTTTTCATCACCAATGAATAAGTCTGTAAACTTGAAATTTTATAAAGGGTGAATATACGCTACTTTCGTAATTCTACAAGATTTTTATTTTTAGTGATACTATTACCGTTACGGGGTATTAGAAATACAAAATGGCGGGCAAATCGCAATATAGCGAACGTAGAAGGTCCGCCCACCACCCCTTCCACCTTTCCCTTACTAGCTCACCAGACACGCTACGTGATAGGCGAGTGTTGTGTCGAATGCACATTTCATGTGGGTGGGGATAACTTCCCCTACTGGCGTTCGCTATATTGCGATTTATCCAAAATGGCGCCCGTAACTTTTGTTGGTATAATCCAACGAGTTAGAAAGAGTCTCTTTCTAACTCGTTGGTATAATCGCAACGACCGGGGTATTATTATGGCGAACGTGCGCAAGGTACTACGTGAAACAAATTAAGCATATATGCATGCAGCGATGACAGAAAGGCTGTTGTCTTGTATTAGAAAAGGAAATAAATAAGAAAGAAGTGCGCACAAACGTGCAATTTAGTTTGGTATGAGTTACTTCTCTTTACTACAGTATATTCCACCAGTGACTTGTTCTATTCACACATTTACTAAAATGATATTTTGGACACACTTCGTTGCACACGCATTCAGGGGAAGGTTCGTGGTACTCTGATCTTCTGCACAGTTTGTGGTGAAAACCGTGAACTGCTAGCCTTGTTATGGCGCTTCGTAACTAGAAAAAAGGAAATAAGTTGTAATGGTTTCATATATGAAATCGTGGACGTAGTTTATAGATTTAACACCAGAGTCGCGTTGAAACGATGTTCTGGATACCGGTACCTGTACAGCAAACAGAATTCGAGGCCCGCAAAAATGTAATTCTTTAAAGCAAATATCAGTATGAAAGAATTGCAAGGAAAACGTCAAAATAGAATATAATTATAATGAGCTAATGACACGAAGTATACTCCCATACTTTCAACCCATTGTATGCTGAGTTCGAGCCCTGTACGACTATAACAGGCCTCTACACAGTAGGTCTGCAAAGGAAATGCAGGGATAATGTCAAAATTAGCTTAAATAATGAGAATATCGATAGTTTTAACTCACAGACGCATTATTTCCCGACTTTGAACCTTGTACACTTATAAGTCAATAATGTGTATGAAGGGAGAGCGGTAAACTATAATTTTTTATATTTTTTTCTAATTTGCGAACATAATGGCCACAGACCAAATAGTAACAGGTCTTAGTTTGAAATCAGTGAGACATTATATCACAGTCTACTATATACAGTCACGAAGCTTGAGTTTTAAGGGTGCTAGAAACAATAGACTGTGACGGTACTATTTTGCATTGCTTGTAATGAGGTTAGCGACCCTAGTGGTGAGCAACTACCCAATGTTTGCATATTTACTACGTATTAAGCTTCGCGACTGTATATACTAGACTGTGATTATATTCCGAATTCAGTCCTTGTATACTGATAAGAGGTTAGTACAGGTATGAATTATGTAAGAAATTGCAGAATGTAATACTACAATACCTCCTACCAGAATACAAACATGCCATAGTTTCAATCCAGTTAGGATTTATTTCCCAAGTTTGACCCTTGTAGAATTTGCTAAAAAAAATTCCAGATCATGTAAACATAAGTCTCCAGCGCAAATACACATACCGTTGTAGGCCACAGTGTGAATCGAGTCATGGAATTATTTCCTGTGGACAGAAAAGAGTGGATTGAAAGGACAGAAATAGAGAGAGAGTGAACTGAGAGCACACAGAAAAAACCAAGAGTACAGATTGGACAACGAAGACAGAGACAGGCAGAGGACAGATGGTGGCAGAGACAGGCCAGATAGTAGACTTACTTACTTATTGGCTTTTAAGGAACCCGGAGGTTCATTGCCGCCCTCACATAAGCCCGCCATTGATCCCTATCCTGAGCAAGATTAATCCAGTCTCTACCATCATATCCCACCTCCCTCAAATCCATTTTAATATTATCTTTCCATCTACGTCTCGGCCTCCCCAAAGGCCTTTTTTCCCCGCCGGCCTCCCAACTAACACTCAATGTGCATTTCTGGATTCGCCCATACGTGCTACATGCCCTGCACATCTCAAGCATCTGGATTTAATGTTCCTAATTATGTCAGGTGAAGAATACAATGCATGCAGCTCTGCGTTGTGTAACTTTCTCCATTCTCCTGTAACTTCATCCCTCTTAGCCCCAAATATTTTCCTAAGAACCTTATTCTCAAACACCCTTAATCTCTGTTCCTCTCTCAAAGTGAGAGCCCAAGCTTCACAACCATAAAGAACAACCGGTAATATAACTGTTTTATAAATTCTAACTTTCAAATTTTTTGACAGCAGACTAGATGACAAATCCTTCAAATAAGCCAGATAGTAGAATGGCAGATAAAAAAGTTAATTCTTTTTCTTCCACCTAGGACACATTTCGCCATCATTTTATTCTCATGCCATTATCATCACTACCATAATCTGAGTTAAGTTCGCAGTGCAGCATGCTACACATGTTACATGAGCATGATCATTCGTCCACAAATACCATTCACAGAACAAGAGAGAGAAAGCACAATAAGCCTCAGGCTGCAGTGTAAGCCTCTGGGCCCTTCCTCCAAAACAAGGAAAACATATGTGAGGGGCCTATAGAGCCTATGGTGCCTCTGCTCAGGGCCTCATGATTCTGGGGGCCTCAAAATCCAGGAACAAGTCTTTTTTAAATGAATTATGCAAAATGAAATAGACAGTAACGCTGCTAACTGAAAATCAGAATTGAGGAAATAAGTAATTACTTAATGAATTACTGTATTATGTTAGAAAACGCATAAAAAATCACTTTATTGATTTAAGTTTAGAATCATAAGTTGATTGCAGAGTTTAATGTGTTCAACTTGTTGGCTAGCATGTACAATTTATTCAAATTGTAACAGTAGACAAAGTAGACAACATTGTCAGTATTGTACTTAGTGTTAAACCAGTGCCTAGTGCTTGTGTTCCTTGCAGCTTATAATTTCTGTTAGTATAGGACCATTATCGTTGTATAGTGGTAGTCTTAAAATGTTTTTATAGGAATGTTCATAATTGAAAATGAAATTCCCGAGCAAATTTGAGTTTGGAGCCAATAAAATAAAATGGAAAGCTATTGAAATTTAAAAACAGGACAAACAACGCTTATCATTGAGCAAACATGTTCGTTCATATGTTACCGGTACTAGCAGTAACTCCTTTACACACAGAGACCTCCAGTTTCAAAAAGTTAAGAATGTTTTAACATAGACTACTAAAGATTTTGGCATACAAAGACAACAATTCGCCACAGCTACTAAATTGTGGAGAGCCAAGGTATTTTTTGTATAAGGCTAAGCCCATAATTTAGGAAAAATGAACATTGCTTTCAAACTCCTGAATTCTGCACCAGAGGAAACAAGGGACAGTACCAATACTACAACTAATGCAATCAGCTCTGACCTGTCTTGTGGCCATAGATAATCATTGATACCTTAAGGGATCACTTTATTTTTAATCCTTCTCCTCAAAATAGAGAATTAATTAAAACCTCTGTGAAATAAATACATGGTGGAAGGAGATAGGTGACAGAATTTAAATGAAATAAGATAGATCTAGTTGTCATACATGAAAAGGGGCCTCATAAAGAAAATTAAGCTCTGGGCCTCTGAAATTGTAAATCAGGCCCTGGGCCTTTATGAAGAAACTAATGTATAATGTTATACCTTATTGCATGACAACGTTTAGGAAAGTTGCTTCACTCATTTCCCTAAATTTGATGAATAGAATAATGGTAGAATATTGAAAACGCATTGCATACGCAAGTAGTTTACAACATCAATATAAAAAATACAGAAATAGCGTAATTAGTAATGATGGATTTTGGACATGATGCCCACCATAACAAAATGTTTGCAAAGAAAAGAGTGATTAATGCACAATGCTGCACAGGAATCAGTTTCATATGTACTAGCATTGAGGGACAAGTTAACAGTGGCGAAGCTAAGGTGTAAATACTTGGTTGGCTGAAAAAATCTGCTTACCTTATATATTTTTATACAGCAGATGTTTATCGGCTTTATATCAAATGTCTTTGTGACACAGACCCTACAAGAAGATGGTGAGTACTCATTTCCACTCCCAAACAGATTATAGGCCTAACTTAAATGTAACAGAGCACACTGTTAGCCAAGGATATATCTTATACCATGAATATTGAAATTTTCTATTTTGTCTGCCACAATCTGCTATTTTCATATGTAAATGTGGTGTCAATGTCCTATCTTAGTGAGCCCATTTTGTTTCATTTGACCTACTTGGAAACTGTTTTTCTTTTAATTCTGCAAATAATGACCTCAATGAACTCTCTGTACGAGCGCTTTTACACAAAAGTAGTATGCAACACACAAATGCATGCAAGTTAACCCCACATCCTGCTACTGAGTTGTAGAGAACTGATACCCCCTCCTTACCGGCCTTCCCTCAAGCCTGTGAGCAAGAAGAAGCCATCTGCCACACTGCCAGGAACTCACACAATTTTGTATGGGAACATTTTGGTGTACGTATAATTTCCTGTGGAACAGATTTTCCGTATCCATCATTATAGGATCCATTTCAACTGCAATAGAATTGTCACCTTATAGAATTTTTTTAATCTTTCTAAGTTTATCAAGATCAAAATTTTTGGAAAACACATTTTTACACTTTTTCCTAACTAATGAACCCCGTTTCCCTAGTACACTGTCTATTCTTAGCATTGCATCATCCACAATTGTCACTGACTTAGTCAAAGGCTGCCCTCTTTCTTGAAGCTGGCAGATCAATTGTGGCAGGAAACCGAACTTGGCTGCAATGAAAGTTAAATCATTTTTCACTTCCGAAGAATTGAGAAGTTTTTTTGGCTGCTACAATTGAAGATGCTTCATCCTCCAGAGCGTTCACCACCTCAGTTATAGTCAGGAAATTTGAAGCGTAGTAAAGTGCCGCTGAGACCCATATCCCCCCTCTCGTTAAGATAGGTTTGGGGGGGCAGAGGTATATTTGGTGCAATGGATTTAAATGTCAGAATTCTTGATGGGGCTTTCAGAAACATCTTCTTAATACTGGAAATCAAATTATCGGCATCCAGCTCGTCAATAATGTTTTTAATTAATAAACTTCCTCGTATCCACAAACGATTAGGGAAAATACGAGAATTTTACTTGAAGCAAGTAAAGAGATAGGTTTGGAAGTAAATCCCTAAAAGACAAAGTATATGATTATGTCTCGTGACGAGAATATTGTACGAAATGGAAATATACAAATTGGAAGTTTAGCCTTTGAAGAGGTGGAAAAATTCAAATACCTTGGAGCACCAGCAACAAAAATATAAATGATGCTCGGGAGCAGTGGCGTGTGGTGATAAATAATCCTGGTGGTGCACAAATATTTATGATGATGATGATATTATTATTGTTATTATTATTATTATTATTATTATTATTATTATTATTATTATTATTATTATTATTATAGGTACTAACTACTACATAACTATTAACATATGTTACGTAGGTATAGATTTACATAATTTTGTTAGTCAAGGAATTGCAGTTAATCAGTTTCCTATGTAGGTCCATTAATAGCAAAGTGAAGTGTTCAATTTCTATTGCAGCACACCGTAAATAATATTGTTTTCGCTATATTGCGTCTTATAACACAGTTCACAAGCATTCAATACGTGTGTCGTCTCATCAGCCTTAACTGCTAAAAAGTCAGCAGCTTTCTTTATTTCTTTGAAATCTCATCATGGCATACATCCAAAATGACTTGAAAGATTTCGTTCTGTATAGTGTTTGATGTGCTCTTAAACACTGTTCCTCTTTCCAAATGTTCCTTAAGAGTGCGTCTAATTCAGAACTGAAATTGATGAGGCCAAAAAAAAAAAAATACTACCGGTAGCGTTTAAAGATGAATTTTCGTCTTCGTGACCTCTTAAAGCCAACTTAAAAGCTCCACAAAACCGCACCCACATTTGGTAACTTTATCACTGTGAAGTTCAACAATCCAATTGAATCCAATTATGTCTGTATGTTTGAGCCAACACTGCTAATTTAACATTATTGTTGATGTGTGCAGCTGAAGAATAGTGTTTTTTAATTCTTTCATTCATGTGCTTCACATCAATCATACCTGCAGAACGATAATCAAAATTATTTAGTTACTACGCACAGTCCTAAATTCAAACAGAAAAATAAATAAAATTCATAAAACATACTTATTTTTGTCGATAAATGTTCGCCGTCGAACAATAGGCAAGGAAAACAAAATACAGCGTCTTTTATATTGCAGCCGCATATTGCATTTTTCGTAAGTCCGAATGTTGAATTTTCTTGTCACTTCTCTATTACTGTTCTTCGTCACTTATAATTTTAATTCATGTGTACGTCTACCCATCTTCTTTATTTTGATATTTTCGTGTAAAGGTCTTACAGAAAATTACACATCTAAAATATTTTGCACACTAATCATTGTAGCATTTATGATGGAACGAGCTTGAGAACACATCTGAAAGTGCTCCTAACCCCTCCTACGCACACTGTACTGGCTCCCTACCATGCTCAAAAGCCTGCCAGTGAAACACTACTACTGTGCATGCTCGAACGGAGCAGTGTGCCGCAAGTGTCGAGCGGTAAACGAAAGTCCCAGGCGTCAACAAGAACAGTACACATGCAGTGTTATTTTTACATAGTATTATAATAAAGAATTATGTCGCTCACATAGTCTACTGCAGCTCATTGATATAACTTTAAAAACATGTGTTATTTGAAGAGGTGGTGCACTGCTCCTGTGCTCCTTAAGAGAAATCACCACTGCTCGGGAGGAAATTAAACACAGAATAAATATGGGAAATACCTGTTACTATTCGGTTGAGAAGCTTTTATCATCCAGTCTGCTGTCGAAAAATCTGAAAGTTAGAATTTACAAAACAGTTATATTACCGGTTGTTCTTTATGGTTGTGAAACTTGGACTCTCACTTTGAGAGAAGAACATAGCTTAAGGGTGTTTGAAAATAAGGTGCTTATGAAAATATTTGGGGCTAAGAGGTATGAAGTTACAGGAGAACGGAGAAAGTTACACAACACAGAACTGCACGCATTGTATTCTCCACCTGACATAATTAGGAACATTAAATCCAGACGTTTGAGATGAGCAGGGCATGTAGCACGTATGGGCGAAGTCAGAAATGCCTATAGAGTATTAGTTGGGAGGCCGAGACGTAGATAATATTAAAATGGATATGTTGATAGAGTCTGGATTGGTCTTGCTCAGGATAGGGACCAAGGGCGGCAATGAACCTCCGGGTTCCTTGAAAGTCAGTAGGAAAGTAAGTAAGTAAATAAACTTCCTCGTGTGTAATCGTGAAAAGTTTGTAAATAATTCAACAGTTCATAGCATAAAAAATATGACTTTCATAGTCCATTGCCAAGTCTATCATGCTATCAAGTAGGAGTGCGTTATATGTCAGTAAAAATGTTTAGTAGGCTCCCTATGGATATATAAAAATCAAACTCAAAACTTAAGATTATTTAGGGCCAAATTAAAGAAGTATTTAATTTCCCATGCCTTCTATTCTGTAAGTGTATATATGACATTCAACAACTGCTTTATGAATATATCTGTGTTGTATTAAGTATTGATACTAAACCTTTGTGTTGTAATAGTATAGTATATTTTAAGACTCTTATGTAATTAATTTAACTAGATTGCGACTATAACTAAGACTATATTGGCCCTGCCTAGTACTATTAAGAATTTTTTGACATGTTGAATATTGCAAGCATACCAAGGAATGTAAAATAAATACAATACAGTACAGAGAGAGGTAGTCAGACAGACAGACAGAGGCAGTGACAGATTGACAAAGGGAGTCAGACACACATACACAGAGAAAGAGAAAGAGAGAGAGAGAGAGTGAGTGAGACAAACAGACACAGAGACGGACAGATAGAGGTAGTCAAACCTCAAACAGACACACAGAGACAGAGATAGATAGACAGACACAAAGAGAGACTGATAAAGCGATGGATTGCCACCACATAATTCTGCATTAAAGTGTCTTACATTTTTCCTCTTTCTATTTCATAGATAATTCGTACAACATACTTCTCATCATTATTTTACCTCTAATTTCCAGTTATAAAAAAAATATAAAAAAAGGTAAAGGTATCCCCGTAACATGCCATGAAGGCACTTGGGGGGCATGGAGGTAGAGCCCCATGCTTTCCATGACCTCAGCACTAGAATGAGGTGGTGTGGTCGGCACCACGCTCTGACTGCCTTTTACCCTAAAGAAGGATCCGGTACTCAATTTTATAGGAGCCTGAGTGAACCTCGGGGCCGTTCTGAAAGTTTGGCAACGAGAAAAAAATCCTGTCACCACCTGGGATCGAACCCCGGACCTTCCAGTCCGTAGCAAGCTGCTCTACCAACTGTGCTATCCTGCCGCCTATAAAAAAAATATTACGGTACTAATTTATTGCTCACAATCACAATGACATTCAGCATTCAGACTAATCACCGTAAGTCTTACATCATCAAATCAGCCAGTCTTCGCCATAAGGCGTCCATCCTATTGACTTATAAGACCGTGTACAAGGTTCGAAGTCTGGAAATAATGCCCTCTTTGAGTTCAAACTATCGATATTCTCATTATGTATGCTAATTTCGACATTATTCCTGCGTTTCCTCTGCACACCTACTGTTATTTACTGTAGGGAGGCCTGTTATAGTCGTACGGGGCTCGAACTCAGCATATAATGCACTCTCTGGGTTGAAAGTATGGACATGGATTATCCATGGTATGGAATTATATTTCGTGTCATTGGCTCATTGTATATTCTATTTTGACGTCTTCCTTGCAATTTTTCATACTGATACTTGCTCTAAAGAATTACATTTTTACGGGGCTCAAACTCTATTCCTTTGCAGTACCGGTACGGATATCTAGAGCATCGTTTCAACGCGACTCTGGTGTTAAATCTATAAACTACGTCCACGATTTCATATATAATAGTTTGGGATTGCGCACACTGTGCATAAATACGGTTATACCACAGTCTACTATATACAGTCGCGCAGCTCAATATGTAGTAAAAATGCAAACATGGGTAGTTGCCCACCACTAGGATCGCTATACCGCCTCATCATCGCAGATCTCTCTCCTAGCAGACGTCAAAATATGTTACACTTTCATTGTCGTGTTCTTTTGGAAAAATTAACACCTTCTTTCCATTATTGAAATATTAAATGCATAAAGTTAATTTATTATTTTAATGAAGTATATTAAATTCCACCATAAACTCGAAGATACCTCCAAGAAATAAGTAATATAATTTTTGTTTGTGCAAAACGAACTGAAACTTACTATAATAGCTTCACTCATTCAAGATTATAGCGATAATTAACTATGAAACCAATAAATATTAATTTGCATTTCCCTTTACAACAATAATAATGGAAATATGAATTAATGGAGTAACTTACGCGTACCGGTACTTGTAGTGTAGGCTTACGTAGTTAACAAAGTGGGATGAGGTTAAGCAATAATAATCACACCAGAATTGGAAATAAAACGTGATCAATAAATATTATTGTAACAGACTTTTTCTACGCCTCTAGTAGAGCAACAAATAAAAATGACAACAAAATTAACAGCTATAATTAAAAACACATCCTTTGAAAAAAAAATAGGCCTAAGCAATAATAATCCCAAAGACGTTTTATAGAATAATCCCACCTGAATTGAAAATAAAACGTAATCAATAAATTTCATTAAAACAAACTTATTTTTTCTATGTCTTTAGTAAAATAACACATAAAAATAATAACAAAATTAATAGCTACAATTAAAAATATATCCTCTGAAAAAAAAAGTAGACCTAACCTTTATTTCTCTGGAAATTTAGCAGTGACAGAACTTTACCCGGTATCTAATGTCCTTTCGGTTAGACTGAAACATTTCTTTGTGAAATTTAAGGATATAATGTATTCTAACAGTCACAAAGAACTTCAAAATTAAGAGTTTTGTTTCTGCACAGCATTCTTGTGGAAACCCAGGAACCTTTCTGAATCTTTCGGAAATCGGACAAAGGATAACTCTGGCCTCTTTCTCTTACTGTTGCTACAATTTATAGCACTACAAAGTCTCCTCCTTGTCCCATATTATTATTCCAATTATTATATTTTAGCCATTAACATTTTCATTACAACCAATAACGAACATTTTACAAGCATCAATGTGAAATACGCAACGAGCTAGCACTCGATAGAAATACGACACAGTCCAGTCGACCATGGACAGTCTATTGTTTCTAGTTGCTAACCGCTTGGAGCGCTTTATCACGAGATTTGCAAAAAAAACATCTCAAGCTTCGCGACTGTATATAGTAGACTGTGGTTATACTATCTCCTGTATTGTTTCCCTGATAGATTTCACACGCTTTCTACACTCGAGAATGTGATATCTCCCGCATTGGACCCCGCACAGTTCACAGATACACATTTCGCTTGCGGAGTTGTATCTCTTGGTTGCACACACTCTGTGATGATATCCGTGCGTCGCTAGCCCTGTGGTCAGCCATCTTGCGTCGTAGCCGGCATTCGTCCAGTCTCGCTGTATCATTGCATTCGTTGTGTAGAAATCCTCTGTGATCTCCTTCCGTTTCTGTCTTCTTTCTTCCACTACTTTCTTGTAGCTCTCCGTGGCTGGTAGTAGCATCCTCAGTCTTAAGTCGTCCAGAAAGAAAGTTTCCCGTGCTAACTCGTATGCGTACCTTGACAATGAGTATTTGGAGAGTCCGAGTGCCCTCTTCAAGTATCTTGATTTTATACTTTCCAGATCTTTCATTTGTTTTTCGCTTAGATATTCCCATATCATTTCCAGACCGTATGTGCAGGTAGGCCAGATTTTAGCTTCAAAAAAGTTTCATCGCTGAGCTCATGGACATATCTGAGAGATTTCCAATACTGTTGATGCTCCTTATTGCGGCTATTTGTTTCTCTTTTAAGTGCACAGCGAATGTCGTCCCTGTTGTTTGTATTGTTACTCCCAAATATTTGAAGGTACTCTTTCGGTTGACTATTTTCCCATTACACATTATTCTCTCTCTCTCTCCGTAACTCTTCCTCCCCTTCTAAATACTACAAGGTCGGTCTTATCTTCATTTATTTTCATTTCATTTTCTGCCGCCCACTTCCCTAGTATGTCCGTGGCTTTCTGGAGGTCCTCAACATTCTCTGACGCTAGTGCCATGTCATCAGCGTATATGTATATACTCGATTTGGTGTTTGCTTTTATTGCCATTACCACGTCGTGCGTTAGTATATTGAACAGTATTGGACTCATAGGATCGCCCTGTAATACGCCGGTTTTTTGACTGATCCAGTTTGATTCGCCCACACTATCGTTTATCTGGATGTAATTTTCTGCCATTATATTTCCAAACGATTTCATATATGAAACCATTACAACTTATTTGCTTTTCTAATACAAGACAGCAGCCTTTCTCTCATCGCTACATGCATATATGCTTAATTTCTTTCACGTCCGCCATAATTATATCCCGGTCGTTGCGATTATACCCTTTTGTTCATTTGAAGTGTCCCCGATAACTGAAACAGTTTTTAATATATCGCAGTGAAAAATTTGCGTGGAATTATATTTTATATTTGTGAACAATCCTACCTACAACTATTGAATTAAAACTTATATTAGGCCCTAGTTTATTTTTTAATATATTTTTAACCTAATAAAATTAAAAAAAAAACTTTAGAATAGAAATTAAAATAAAAAAAATATTTCTAGTGAAGATACGTATGTTATTTCAAATACTGATGGCCTATTTGTGGAAATTATGAGGAAACCGGCATTGTAATGCACAAAATGAAGCTGCCATTTTGAATTGGTAATTACGCGTAATACTGGTGACAGACTACAGTACTAATCGCGATTACCGAAAACGTGGTGACACACACTTGCGTCTAGAGCCCAACCATCAAAAGCTTCCACTTAAGTAGTTAGAATTTCACTCACCAGGTGGCAGTCGTGTTACAGTTTTCGTATTAATAGAATCTTTTGGCGCTCGATGGCGGTAACACTAAAGCCGAAAATAGTGACTGTGTTTTTGTTCAAGTTAAAAGTTATTGTATTCGTGTTAAAATGAGGTGTTAACAGTTAAATAATGGGGAAAAAATTTGTTTGCAAGCTGTGCAACAGAGAGTATGATTATTATAATAACCTTAGGAAGCATGTAAATAGATCTCATCCTGGGACAGTAGACGAAATTACTCCTAAACTGAGACAAACTGACTTGAGTAAATACAAGTTTAAATGTTCTTATTGTGACAAAGTAGGTATTTATTCAAAAATAACATGCTACATTTCATCAGCGGAAAATTCATGGATTGCCCTCTAACTCAGCCCTTCATGAAAGTAAAAAGTATATTCATGGGTATACCCTTTCAAATTTGAATAACTTTTAACATTAGTATATTTGGAAAATGACTCCTTTTCAATATTACACTTCCATTTATCATACTGGTCCCTATTTTGAAATTCTACAGTCTCTCTATCAATTGTAATAGAATGTACTGTATGCAAATGATTACATAATTCTTCTGTTGATCCACAAGTAAAATTACATAAAGGGCACTTTTTACTTTCATGAAGAGCTGAGTTAGAGGGCAATCCATGAATTTTCCTCTCATGAATTGTAGCATGATATTTTTGAAAAAACATTTTGTCATAATAAGAACATTTAAACTTGTATTTACTTAAGCCAGTTTCTCTCAGTTTAGGAACAATTTCGTCTACTGTCCCAGGATGAGATCTATTTACATGCTTCCTACGGTTATTATAATAATCATACTCCCTGTCGCACAGCTTGCAAACAAATTTTATCTCCATTATATAACTGTTTACACCTCATTTTAACACGAATACAATAACTTTTAACTTGAACAAAAACACAGTCACTATTTTCGGCTTTAGTGTTACCGCCATCTAGCGCCAAAAGATTCTATTAATACGAAAACTGTAACACCACTGCCACATGGTGAGTGAAATTCTAACTACTTACTCAAGTGGAAGCTTTTGATGGTCCCGTCTGGTCAACAGCTCAATTACCATAGAGGAAATAATTTTCTCTATGTACATACGTACAGTATATGTTTGTGTCCCTCCGGACAACACCTAAAGTTCATACTTTCTTTTTATGTTTGTTCATTGTCCCCCCCCCCCCCCCCCGGTTTTTGTTGTTTCTTGCAGCTTGATATGGGACTTTATTTGTTAAAATTGTTATATGCTTTACAATGTAAACTGATACAATTTATACCATTACTATTTATATTATTTTGAAAAGGGATTTTATAACCTATAAAATTTATATCATGCCAAATATTTATATTATTTTGTAATAAAACATTTTTAAAATCAACCTTAACCTCAACGATAGCGTCGTAATGGAGACTGAAATTGAAAATCTGAAAAAGAGATCAGTTCCAGTTTGTAATCCATTATTTATTGAAATGAAACATCTTTCAGCAGCCTTCTACTGCTCTCTCTCTGTGTGTATATATGAATAATTCGTCTGTCATTTGTTAATATATTTCTTTTACTTTTCTCACATCTGCATTAAATTTCTCCACTACGTCTAATAGTAGCCAAATTCATCTTCTAGCCATTCATTTTCGTTTCTATTTCATATAATACAATGGAAGGGGTAACAATATTTCACAGCAGAAGCTATCACGACTTCCTAAATAATATAAATCAAGGTGATTCGAAACCATAGACAAATAAATAGAAAGACCCCCAACTCAATGCATTACCTTCGACACGCTATTGACGCGACATCGAGACACTTGGCGGCAGAATGTGGAACTACATCCCATGTTATTCTTCTTTTTTTTTCTCCAGAAATGTATATTTAAGTACCAGGTTGCAAAATGGACCCATGCCGCATCCCATGTTACACAGCCCGATCGGTATTACAGGTATCCCTTATGCCAACATTAGAGCCCGATCGATACTGCAGATACCTATTATACCAACACATACTAGTATTTTTCATATCGCCAAAGGAGTGTGTAATGGTTTATCAGTTTAAATAACATGTTTAACTACAATATTTATATCACATTTCTGTTTAAACATGTGAATATAAATATAATGGTTGAACATGAAACTGAAAACTATTAACACACTCCCTCTTTTAACACCATCATTTAACCCTTTTATTAAATTAATTTATCAAATTTGACTAATAAAAGTTTTTGCATCTTCTAGATAAAATATGTAATTGAGATACAGGATGCGAATAGGATAGGATACTTCTCTCCAAAACACCTTAAGCACTATTTTTAAATAATGTTATGTATCATGTATTGGAAGATAAAAACAAAGATTGACTTTGGAATGTTATTATTGGTCAGTTATATAATTATAATTCACTCTTAATTTTTTTATGTCAAACATTAGCTTGAAAATAGTCATAAGATGTTTTGCTGTGACAGTACAACGCACGTTCATAAACATTTATAAAACACCACTTTATTTGTTTTACACAGTCAGAGCTGAACATCTATTTTTAAAAGTAACTGCCATTAGTTTAATATATGGATATTAAAAATCTAAGTAATCAATAATAACCACTGATAAAGAATACAAAGAAAACTATTTATCTACAACAGACATAAAATTAACTTAGACTTTCAATAATAACACCATTAAGAAATACAAATAAAAATTATTTTTCATTCTCTGATGTATAGTTGATTCAAAACACTGAACATATTAGAAACAGTGCAATACAATTTATTAGAGATAAGTCTATACTTCGCAACATTTCCTAATTTTGAGCTTTGATATTGAGTGTGTTTGATTTGGTTGTCGCCCCATCGCTCAAAATATGTTGTTGTTGTTGTATTCTAATGCCAGGGGTTTGACAATAAAGTCATTTAACCTCTTGCACTCCAATATTTTTCGAAGATATTATCATGGCCAGCCACTGAAGCACAGAGTTTGAGGTGTTCCGAATCCATTTCTTGGTTTGAGTTGCACAGTGGGTAGTTAGGGGACTGATATATTCCATGGAGTCCATGATCTCCAACAGATTAACTTGGTATTTAGAATCCCAAAATCTTTTATCACCAAGACAAGCCGGTTTTCGACAACTACACTCTACCAATGAACAAGTCATACGCATCGGCCAAGAAATAAAAGACAGTTTTAACAAGAAAGAAGATACCTTGGCAATATTTATTGACTTTCAGTTAGCATATGACTCTGTTTGGAGAAATAAATTATTACTAAAACTCCAGAAATTAGATATCTCCAGCAATATGTTCAGATGGATATCAGAATTCCTTAGTCAACGATTCACTGCCACTAAATTCAGTAACTCACTTTCTAGTTACAGACAAACATATCGAGGTCTACTTCAGGGCGCTGTCCTCAGCACAACTTTATTCAATATTTATATAAATGACTTACCCTCCCTATTAGACGAATCAAACATGAAAACAGCACTATTTGCAGATGATATAGTTTTGTGGACTTCCGGATCTTACAGACATAGAGACAAAATTCAAAATTCTGCTCTTAAAGCTCTAAATCAACTACATGAATGGAATACATCAAATTTGATGACACTCAATTTAAGCAAAAGTAACTACCAAATATTTTCACTCGGTAAAAAAAGAAAGAGAATTCAATATCCAATACAATGGCCAACACCTTCCTAGGACTTATGAATCCAAATATCTTGGAGTTATTTTCGATAGTAAGTTAACATGGAGCAACCATTTGAAATACATTTCTGAAAAAGCTTGTAAAAGATTCTCCCTTCTAAAAAGACTAGTAGGAAAGAAATGGGGATGCTCTAGGAATACTTTGAACACTACATACAAAATGTTTATACAGCCAGTGCTGACATACTGCAGAGAAATTTTAATTACTTCACCTTTCATAAACGACATAGAATATGTTCAAAACCAAGCTCTCAGACTCATTACTGGTGGAATCAAAACAACTCCAATACATTCTATGAGATCCCTCACTAATATTAACAGCATCAAAATGACAATAGAAGAAAAAGCACTGATCCAATACGAAAAACTTATCAGATTACCAGGTAACAATTGGCATTCATAGTCCTCTTTGTAGATTGAAAACTCAAAAAAGTTTCATATCCATTGTTCAAGAATTAAAACAGAAAATCAATATCCCGAATTTAAAAGAAAACTTACAAATTAAACCAAACCCTTTAACTCTATTAAATATAGAATATAAACTAAATTTAACAGAAGAAATACTGAAATCAGAAGTAAACACTGAAATGCTGAAACAATTGTCTTTAGAGACAATTAATATTAGGTACCCTCCACAAAACTGGCTTCATTTATACACCGACGGATCCTTGATCTCCAGAGAACAAGGTGCCGGTGCAGGTGTTACGTGCTGTCTCTTCTCACTTTATAGATCTCTTGGATATGGAACAACAAGTTTTGATGGTGAAATCATTGCAATAAATGAATGTCTCAGGAATCTTCTATGCCACATCAATAAATTTAGGAATGCAGTTATATTGTCAGACTCCAAAGCAGCTATTCTATCAATCGTCTCTAAACACACACACCTTCATCTCAAACAGCAGAAATAACTAAAATGCTCTCTCAATTATTATCACTCAATAAAAGAATTGTATTCCAATGGATACCATCCCATTGTGGAATCCTGGGAAATGAGAATGTGGATGCTTTAGCAAAGAAGGGCAGCACTGCTACTTACAGACCATTACTAAATCTACGTATTACTCTGTGAAGAGATTTATTAAATCTACATACTTAGACTTCAACAAACAAAATTTGATAACTCAATCCCAAGGGAAAAAATGGAACTCTCTGCATCAAAATCCACAGTTAATTCCCGATTTACCACGAAAATCGTCTGTAGCTGCATTTAGATTGGCAACAGGCCATGATTGTTTGGCCAAACACCTGCATAGAATTGGAATATATCAGTCCCCTAATTGCCCATTGTGCAACTCAAACCAAGAAATGGATTCAGAACACCTCAAAATCTGTGCTTCAGTGGCTAGTCATGATAATATCTTTGAAAAATATTGGAGTGCAAGAGGTCAAATGACTTTACTGTCAAACGCCTGGCATTAGAAAACAACATATTCCAATTCTATGCAGGTGTTTGTTTGGCCAGACAGTCATGGCCTGTTGCCAATCTAAATGCAGCTACAGACGATTTTCGTGGTAAATCGGGAATTAACTGTGGATTATGATGCAGAGAGTTCCATTTTTTTCCCTTGGAGATTGTGTTATCAAATTTTGTTTGTTGAAGTCTAAGTATGTAGATTTAATAAATCTTTTCACAGAGTAATATGTAGATTTAGTAACAGGTCTGTAAGTAGCAGTGCTGCCCTTCTTTGCTAAAGCATCCGCATTCTCATTTCCCTGGATTCCACAATGGGATGGTATCCATTGGAATACAATTCTTTTATTGAGTGATATTAATTGAGAGAACATTTTAGTTATTTCTGCTGTTTGAGATGAAGGTGTGTATTTAGAGATTATTGATAGAATAGCTGCTTTGGAGTCTGACAATATAACTGCATTCTTAAATTTATTGATGTGGCATAGAAGATTCCTGAGACTTTCACTTATTGAAATGATTTCTCTATCAAAACTTGTTGTTCCATATCCAAGAGATCTATAAAGTGAGAAGAGACAAAATATTGCATCATATTTACTCTCGTCTTAGCTGATGTTATACGACAAGCATTCCATTATAAGAAATTTAGTTGCTTCTGTACCATTAAAGTAGTCCCGCCCGGAAATCCGATTGGGGGACTATTTTGCTGCATAGAATTGGAATATATCAGTCTCCTAACTGTCCATTGTGCTACTCAAACCAAGAAATGGATTTGGAACACCTCAAAATCTGTGCTTCAGTGGCTGACCATGACAATAATTTTGAAAAATACTGGAGTGCAAGAGGTCAAATGACTTTATTGTCAAATGCCTGGCATTAGAAAACATCAACATATTTACTCTCTAAAAATTCTAAATAATGCACCAAATCTCACCAGTTGCAGAAGCTGCAAATTCGTATCGCTGCCACTGGACTCCCTCCTATGCCCTCTAGCTGACACAACTGAAATGCTCATTGTACTAGTAATTATTATTTGTATTTATATTACTATGTAATGTTAACTTAGGGTCTTAAAGATCGTTAGATTTATCATTGCCCTATATATTACAAAAATTATATTGCTCATAATGTAGAAGTCAAGTACTCTACTTTCTTTTTTTTTTTTTCAGATGAATGAATTCCCCTTACTGTCCTTCAATTAACTGAAGAAATCAAGACATTAAACGAAATGAGATAATAATAATAATAATAATAATGATGATGATGATGATGATGATGATGATGATAATAATGAAGTCCATTACCATATACTTGTCAACAAAATTAAACACAATTTTGTTAAAAGATAAAGACAATGAATGAATCACTCACTGAAAGAGAATACAGGTTCAAATTGATGCCACAGTGAAGTGCAATGAATGAAGCAATTATGTTAGGTGGTGAAAAAGGTTAATGTAAGTAGGCTGGTGTTGAAGTGGGTCGTAATTCTTGAGTGGGATACCAAGCATCTCTTGATGGAATGTCCCCTCTTAGTAAGTTGTACCTGAAGTCACCATTATACTGATTACTGTGAAAATGGCTTGCACATATATAGGCCCTTCTGTAAGGGTGAGGAATTTCTGCCACAGCTGCCCACATTTGGTACCTGTTACAATCAAGATTCTATTATTATCTTCGAAAAATATACAAACCAGGGTTGGTATTAATTTAAATTAATGATTTAATCATGATGTAAATAAAATAATTTTCATTTTATTTACACCAGATAATTGTTACTACTTAAATCACAGATTAAAATTATATGCACCTAACATGATTAATATGAGAAATTAACTTCCTGAAGAAAAAAATATAAATGTTTTTACATATGACTGTTCTGCTGCTTCTTAAAACTATTAGCAATATATATGAGTATCAAACTTGCAAAACTTGACATGTCCATTTTTACAAAATACACTTCAGATGCCAAAAACTTGCATCTCTGCAATGAACAAAATATTTTCTATGGTGAAATATACTTTTCTTCCTATAAATTCATATAAAATTTCATCACAGAAAAATCTTTGTTTATTACAGACATATAATTCTAGCATTTTCTGAAGAAATGGACAGATTTTGAAAGTTTGCTTCTCATATGTCTTTTCCTAACTCCTAATTAAGGAGCAACAGAACACATGGTACAGGAATCACCATCTAATTAAAGCATAGTATCACAGTCTACTATATACAGTCGCGAAGCTTGAGGTGATTTTTTGCAAATCTCGCGATAAGCGCTCCAAGCTGTTAGCAACTAGAAACAATAGAGAGTCCACTGTCGAGTTTGGATTTAGAGTCGACTGTGTCGTATTTCCATCGAGTACTAGGACGTTGTGTATTTCGCATTGATGCTTGTGAAGAAAAAATCCTAACGTCTATTTCTTATTTTACTTCTAGATGCAAAAAGTGGCTAATAAACAGCAGGAGGGAAGATCTAATGACAAATAATGAAGCATATCTTTATAATAATATAAAGTTTTGCTCTCTTCATTTCAAAAACACGTAATTTATGTATGAAAATAAAAATAAATTAATCTGGAATGCAGTTCCAACTTTATTTGATGTTTCAAATAAACCTGTTCTGTTATTACCTGCAGCTGAGAAACAAAAGCTTTGCACTAATTCTACGTCTGTATCACCTGATTCCTTGAATAATTGTACATTTTCAGACAACTTAGGCCTACTTTTTTTTTTCAAGGGATATGTTTTTGATTATAGCTGTTAATTTTGTTGCTATTTTTATTTGTTACTTTACTAGAGACGTAGAAAAAGTAAGTCTGTTACAATAAAATTTATTGATCACGTTTTATTTCCAATTCTGGTGTGATTATTATTGCTTAACCTCATCCCACTTTGTTAACTACGTAAGCCTACACTACAAGTACCAGTACACGTAGGTTACTCCCATTAATTCATATTTCCATTATTATTGTTATTATATTATTGTTGTAAAGGGAAATTCAAATTAATATTTATTGGTTTTTGGCTAGCCTATAATCTTGAATGAGTGAAGCGATTATAGTAAATTTCTGTTCGTTTTGCACAAACAAAAATAATATTAACCTATTTCTTGCAGGTATCTTCGAGTTTATGGTGGAATTTAATATACTTCACTAAAATAATGAATGAACTTTATCCATTTAATATTTCAATAATGGAAGGAAGGTGTTAATTTTTCCAAAAGAACCCGACAACGAAAGTGTAACATATTTTGTCGTCTGCTAGGAGAGATCTGTGATGATGAGGCGATAGTAGCGATCCTAGTGGTGGGCAACTACCCATGTTTGCATTTTTACTACATATTGAGCTGCGCGACTATATAGTAGACTGTGATAGTATGATGCTGAGGATTGAAATGAATAGCTGTAGCTCATAACAATATTCAAAGTAAAAGTTGCACAATGCCAAATGGACTACGTATTTATTTTGAAAACACACAATGCTAAGCTCTTCTGATAAATTTATTTGTAAATATTAATCTCTCTAAATAGTTGAATTCTTTTCTAATGAATAACAAACTGAGCATAATATCTTGCCTAAGTCTAAGCTAATTATTATTATCATTAAGTGCAGGTTATTAGTGCTGTAACTCTTCATGTATTAATAATGAGGTCTATGTGTAAACATAGTAAATTATTTTTCAAGCGATGTTGTTAATTACTTAAAATAACACATTAAAAAATATACAATTATGTAGCAACTAATGCACAAATTAAGTTTAAATGAATTACAAAAGAAGGCAAAAACTCATTTTAATAAAAAAATCTGAATTCGACAAATAATTCTCACTTAAATTTAAAAATTACTACAGTTTACCAACCCTGACTATTTACTGAAGATATATAAGGATATCTTTGCATTGAGCTTATGCCAATACCATTGCTTACCTTTTAAGCTGTGCTGCATTACTTTGCACAGGAAACAGGAATAACCAGGTCTTCTCATTACTATCCGATTTCTGACAGTACACTGCAGCACATTCACATTGTAAAACTCCGGCATTTGTCTATCTATTAACTGAAACAAACCAGCAGTAGCCTAGTATCAAATAATGCATTAATAACACTACATTTCATAGAACAATTGAAGGATTGCAGTATAATCAACGTTTGTGAAATATTCCTGGAAGAATTCTATCCAAGAGTTTATAAAAATAATAAATATCTCCGGCAATTTAACTCTCTTTATTTTATCAAAATTCTTCGAGTAAAGGTACTACTGTTAACTGTAAAGTGAAATTTTCTAAAATCTTTTTTCGGGAACGACACTTCTTTACTATTGCGTTACCAAGCTAGGGTACGCCGCCATCCTTTGGTAACGCAACTGTAAAGAATTAAACCGGGAACAACATATTTAGTCATATCAATTTCTGTCCCACGAATTTTAAGATGTCTGACCAACTTAACTTAGCTATATACAAAAATAAAATGTTCGTTCATACCCAAAGTGTATATTAACTTTGTTAGCTTACCTTTAAAGCTCTTGGCGTAATTGCAGTTAGGCCTAATACACTCTTGTAATTCAACACAGAAGTCAGTTCATCATGTGGTAGTGGTAGAAGAAAGGTAATCGCGTTCTGAAGTTTATCCCTGAAAACAATTACAGATCTCAGTTTAATAAACGTTTAAGATATGATGGAAGAATTCAGTTTAAATTAAAAAACATGATGGTGCAGTTAAGCTGCATCTACACGGTTCAGTTTTTCATGCTCGTATGCACTCAGTCTGGGAAGAATATTGAAAGAATCAAGTTTAAAGCGCATGTTGAATTAAGATACATTACGATTTTCTATCTACAAGGTACGCCATATTAATATTAAAATACCAAGATACATGTGATGGAGTGTAAAAACCGATTAGTTTCACTGGCCAAGTTTTGCAGCAGCGAAAGCTAAAATAATATATTATCCTGCACATTGTGCGCACTTCCGTTATTATTAAATACCAATCTTGCAGGCATTGCTTGAATGTGTGAAGTTGAAAGATAAGTTGAACCGTGTAGATGACGTGAAGTCTTGTAATCTCAAACGTATTTCTTTCTTACCTTTAACGTTGCGAATTATTTCTTGTTGCAGGAAAGCACCAGTAACTTCTAAATTAACTCGATCTGTTCAAATTTCTTCCTTAAGCAGCCATGTTCGTCCATTCCATAATTTATACAAGATTTAAACAGAATAGTAATGCCAACATCCAACAATTGATCAACTGAACAAATGAGGTTAATACACAGTACTCTAATATGGCTACTTTGTCCTCGAATGAAAATGCAAATTAGCTATATAGTAATAGTAATAATAATAATCCGAATGATATAAAAACTGACACATTCTGTAAATAATGGACAATAATAATATCTGTTTAAAACTGTCATTCTCTCCATTTATAATTTATATCAATAAAATGAAATTGCCATAAGAACTGAACGCGGAACTACTAGCTGGACTTCCATCAACCAAGGTGTTAGACAAGGGTGCGGTCTTTCTCCTCTGTTGTTTATTATATATATGAACCATATTTTATACATTTGGAGGCAAAGTCATCATGCTGGAATTCAAATTAATCGAAACACAGTTCTCGATACACTAATGTTTGCCGACGATCAGGTTATTATCGCTAAAACAGAGGATGCTTTACAAAGAGCCATTTATGATTTGCAAATGATAGCCTCTGATTTCAATATGGACATCTCAAAAGAGAAAACAAAAGTCATGGCATTTTCGCGAGAGAACCCAATTCCAAGTAAGATCATGATAAATAATACTTTAATTGAACGTGTTAATTCATTTAACTATTTAGGTTATAACCTCTCTTACATCACTGATGAAGATATGTCAAACAAAATATCTAAATTTATAAAAATCACTGGCGTCATTAACGCCGTCTTCAAATCCTCCCATGTTCAGAAACATACAAGGCTAAAGGTACATAAAACACTAGCTCGACCGGTCCTCACTTACGGTAGCGAGGCATGGACAATCAGAAAAGCTGATGAGCAAAGGCTGACGACAGCGGAAATGAGGTTCATGAGACGAACAGTGGGATGCTCTTTGCTGGAACACCGTAAAAATGTGGACATATTGCAGGAACTAAACATGGATCCTATAGTTAATTTTGTTCAACAATATCGATTTCAGTGGAAAAAACATGTCGAAAGGATGGATCGCACTAGATGGCCTAAACAGATTCTTACTTATGTACCAAGAGGAAAGAGGAAATTGGGAAGACCACGAAAGCACTGGCATGAGACCGTAACAGATCCTGTAGGGTGTAATACGTGAGGGATATGATGATGAACTGTCACATTGGCAAAACTTATAACCAAAGAACTTTCGAAACCAAGGAGCTTTGTACTGCTAATTTTACAAACTCTGTGATCGAAATACAGCCAGCGCTGTCCTGACCACATGCGGCAAAGTAAGGAACATCTATGAGCATCCACGGCCGACTTAATGCTCGCTTCGCTTCTCCTTTACAGGCCTTGACAATTCATTTTGATCCCTGTGTTAAATCTGTAATCGAGAAAATATGAAATTCCCGCCAGATGGCACTGACTCCCAAGGTTCACTGAGGAAAGTGTGTATGGTTTCTTGTACGATTATAATTAGTAATATTGCGCTTCTTTCTACTGGTATGTAAGTTTATTGTGATATGATTCAAAATTACATATTGTTGTGTACCATTGTGTACTTCGAATAGAAAAAAAAAGAGTGGAGGAGTAATATCATTCCACGAATTTCCGAGTGACAGGGAAAGATGATTGTATTTCGTACCCAGAATATTGTACGAAATGGAAATATAAAAATTGGAGTTGTATCCTTCGAAGAGGTGGAAAAATTCAAATATTTTATTTTATTTTGGTAGGTTATTTTACGACGCTTTATCAACATCTTAGGCGATTCAGCATCTGAATGAGATGAAGGTGATAATGCCGATGAGATGAAGGTGATAATGCCGATGAAATGAGTCCGGGATCCAACACCGAAAGTTATCCAGCATTTGCTCATATTGGGTTGAGGGAAAACCTCGGAAAAAACCTTAACCAGGTAACTTGCCCCGACCTGGTATCGAACCCGGGCCACCTGGTTTCGCGGCTAGACGCGCTAACCGTTACTCCACAGGTGTGGACAAAAGTTCAAATATCTTGGAGTAACAGTAACAAATATAAATGACACTCGGGAGAAAATTAAACGCAGAATAAATATGAGAACTACCTCTTAATATTCGGTTGGAAAGCTTTTATCATCTAGTCTGCTGTCAAAAAATCGGAAAGTTAGAATCTATAAAAATAGTTATATTACTGATTGTTCTGTATGGTTGTGAAACTTGGACTCTTATTTTGAGAGAGGAACAGAGGTTAAGAGTGTTTGAGAATAAGGTTCTTAGGAAAATATATGGGCTAAGAGCGATGGATTTAGAGGAAAATGGAGGAAGTTACATAACGCAGAACTGCACGCATTGTATTCTTCACCTGACATAATTAGGAACATTAAATCCAGACGTTTGAGATGGGCAGGGCATGTAGCACATATGGGCGAATCCAGAAATGCATATAGAGTGTTAGTTGGGAGGCCGGAAAGAAAAAGACGTAGACAGGAAGATAATATTAAAATGGATTTGAGGGAGGTGGGATATGATAATAGAGACTGGATTAATCTTGCTCAGGATAAGGATCAATGGCGGGCTTATGAGAGAGCGGCAATGAACCTCCGGGTTCCTTAAAAGCCATAAGTAAGTAAGTAGGTTTGTAAGTAAGGGAAAGATGCGAAAATGCCTTAAAGTGATTTCACGCCAAGACTTTGTTCCTAAAGTCGTTTGTAGTTTACATTTCAGGGAAGATTATTCTAATAATGGGAAATTTAGACTATTAAAACCAAATGCTGTGCCAACAATATTCCCTCATTATCCTAGGTATAAAGTGACAGATATCAAAAGACCATAACGAACAATTACTAAAACTGATCTCCCTCCATCCAAGAAACGCAATTCTTTTAGTAATATTGGTTTTTTCACTATTTGAACAAGATGTTCCAAGTGGCTCAGCGTCAGTTAATGACATTCCCTTCTTGCCAGTTGAAAATGACCATAAAGCGACGCAAACAGACGTTGTCAACTTTGTGGAGCTAAAAAGAAATAATAACAGATTGCATGTGAAAATTAAACAACTTAATCAGGTGTTACAAGAGAAGCAAGATGAGATAACGAAAACAACCCAAAAACTCCAACTAATTGAAAGAGATCCGTTACATAAAGAACTGGAAAATGTAAGGAAAAAGGCCGATGAAGGCAGTATTCATACAAAATTGATTCTAGATCAGCTGCTTAATCATGTAAAGAGAATACCAAAAAAGAATATATCAGAAAATTTGTGTTCACAAATTGAGCCATTACTGTGTAGATGCCCTCTCTTGCAATGCCACTCTATGATGAAGACTGCCAAAAACGACTTGCTAATATCATTACTGTGAAATATGTTAGGCCACTTCTAGATAACATTGCAGCAGCTTTAACTGAAAAGCTTGTTCCTTCAAAGAATGCGGCTTATAATCCACTGAGTCGCAAAATCTTGAAACTATGATTCTTGAATCTGCAATATCAAGTGGAATGTATCAGTGCAGTGAGTGAAATTATTAAACTTAATACAAGTTATTGTAAATAATTACCCAAGTGATTATTTCGAAACATCGCAGTTTAGCCTAGGGGTGCTACCCAGTGAATGAACGACAAAATTATGCCTCTGTCATCATGTTACTTAAACTGAACAGGTTACTATGTGTTACTTTCCCTGCTTTTAAACTCTCGCTATTACCATAATTAACAGAACTAAACATAATAATACTTATTATTTTCTTATTTATTATTTATAATTGTTATTATTATTCTTTAATTATTTATTTTAATTCATATTGAGTATTTCTTCTGTGGACACCACACCTTGGCAGACAGCGCCTCGTGGTGGAATTGAGAAATTATCCAATTTGAACGTAAGATTACTATTGTCAAGGCCGTATACAAAAAAAGTGAAGATAACATCAAGTCGGCAGTGGAGCATCCAACATCTATCATTTGAGTTAAACCCCCCCTGTTCGAAACTAAAGTCTTCTAATTAAAATGTTACTTTCGTCCACTGGGCCGTGTCTCAGCGCGATTATCTTGTTCTGGAAACAGGATTAAGCTCCTGATCGCGATCGGGACGGTGACACACTACAAACCCGATCGCGATTAGGTCGATTATCGCGATTAGTGACTGTAGTCTATCACCAGTATAACAGTAATAGTTACACTAAATCTGAAAAATAGTATACAATATTGCAGAAATGACGCATATTAAGCATATGAAATTTCAAGTTACAGATTTATTCATTCCTGAAAAAAAAAAAATAATAATAATAATTTCACTAGTATTTAAAGGTGTATGTCTCCCTTTAAGGTACAGATTTATTCATTCCTGGAAAAAAAAAAATCGCCAATTTTTTAGTACTTAAAGATGTAGCCTATGTCCCCCTTTAAGGACGAAATTAATGTTAGGACAGAGCATTCCAAAGTCTTATTTTTATCAGCCGAAAAGGGCCATTTAGAATTATTATGAATATATAAAATCAAGCTTTCTGTAGACCTGCTTTTAAAAATATCTTAGAAATCATAACACTAGGTACTAAGTTTGTATAGGCTATGTAAATGTATATGTATATGTAAAAGAAAACTTACATAATTATAATCTTCGATCCATGCTTATCAAACTAGGAATAATCACAAGATGAAAACTATGTAGGCCTATGTAAGATTAAGAAAAATTGTAAATTGGTAGGATAAGTAGGCCTACTTTTAATTATGTAAAGTGTTTATAACGGTATCTGTTAATAGATTCATTCACAAGAAAGTAGACTAATTAAAATAGCTTACAAGCAAGATAATTTACTTTTGTTATAAATATTTAAATAGACATAGTAACAAAAGTGATTCAGTGTTTTAAGGTACCAGTAACTTTAATGTAAGTGATCGAGGCCTTTCTTTTATATATTTGGAATTATATTGACGAAGATTGATTGTTGTTTATTGTTAGTAAAATAACGTGTGCAAAAATATAGTCTTAATTCTTCCCTGAAGGAGTAAACACTCGTGCTCAGGGAGTTATCTAAACACATACTTAACACAAACAAAGATAATTATTTGACACAAAGAGGGTCAAAAAAATTATAAGAATAAATTAACTTTAAAAATATAATTTCAGTTGTAACATTTAAATCTTACAAATACATACACACATTAAATCAACATATATTCTTTAACAATTAAATTTCTAACGCTATTTTTGAAATTTGATACTAAAATTTTCCAAATATGGGTATTTTTCAATTATTTTATTATATAACCTTGGACCATAGTAGGTACCATGGCTAAGAGCTGTGCTTGTGAAACACTTTGGTTCCTCTAGTCGTATAAAATCGGATCTTGTAGTTCCATATTTATGATGATAAAATTTGATTTTGATATTTGTGTTTTTTGGTTTGACTAATAAAGAGAGAATTGCGCACAAATGTGCATAGATGTCACTGTAGCACAAATTACTTAATCTGACACATTGGTCTTGCCGTTCACTCACTACAGAATTGTGTCAGTGATTCTTTCCTTTTTGGTTTGACTAATAAAACGATGATATTATTGATATTATTATTATTATTAGGGACATCTTAGATTCGAGTTTCATAGTTTAAAGAAAACATTAAGGCGTTTTGTTACGAAGACCAACTTCAGTGGTTCGAGTCTAACAATAAATTAATAATAAATAATTAAAATATAATTAAATATGGCTGAAAGTATGGGTAAATTGATAAAAATGAGATGTAAGAGAGAAGAAGACGGAGGAGAAAAGGGGTAAATTATAAGCACAGTCCTACAATTTCACATAGTAGGCCTACTTGTACTTAAACCGTTTTACCACAAATTTGGCCAAAGGGAAAAAATACATATTTTTACTCAATTTGTATTGTATTGTATTTATCATTCAACCGAAAGAGGAAAGGGGTATCTAGTATAACAATTTATAAATATAACATATTTATGTCTTGCTTCCATACTTACGTCAGAGGAGGAAGGACACTTCCGATAATTTACTTTTATTCTTTCCGCCACTTCATTTGATGATAAATTTAGTGCACACGTACAAATTTACAAAACGAATAATTTTTACACATTTTCTATGTCAGGGAACGCATAGGTAGGCCTACTGCAAGAAGACGCTTGTAACGAGAGTACCGGTGCATGTCAAGAACAGAAGAATCACCTTGGGCTCACCTTGTCTTAATAAAGTATTTTAAAATTCTAATCACCTTATTTTATTACTATTTTCGGATACCGAAACACGAAAAAAACAAGTAAATAATCAATCAAGGTACTGTGAATCAAAGTATTACGTGAATCTTAACCATGTTACACTGGAAATAGTGCACATCGTATAACAATATACAACACCTTTTTGCAGAAAACACTTCCACTGCCTGTAATGTTACTGAAACATGTATGCACATGAATGAGGGAATAAATACGTCTTATATTGTGTATTGGTATTTGTAAATATTCTTACGTTTTATTCCGGGAAAATATATAAAATACTCCTATAGCGTTAGGGACCTTCAAAATGGTAACTACAAAAATATTACACCAACACAATGTATCACATACACAGAGCTCCGACAGCGAAAATGGAGATTTCCCGCCAATTTAGGAGAACAGACACACCCAAAGAGCACAGCCCTAGATCATATATAAAACAGATCAGGCAAGCTTATATCACAGTCTAATACATACAGTCTCGAAACTTCAACACTTTTTCTGCCAACATTCGCGACACTAGCGCCCAAGCGGCAGGCAAGGCACTGGTCATAGGTTCGTTCAGCCAGCACGTGCTTCAAAGGGATGCGAGATGTTATAATAACGTTTTAATCATGCATCGGAATAAAGGCAATGTGTGCAATGACGAAAATTGCAGTAACAAGTTTAAATCTCCGAATTTGTTGTTCTTCAGATTCCCTAAAGACCAAGAGAAAATCATAACTCAGTCATAACCAATAATCCATGTTGTAGGTAGCCTACGTATTGTGTTCTATAAAACATTTATTAGTTATCAGTTACCTATTTGTATGTCAGGAAGGAGAGTTTAAATAAAAACAAAGTAAATACCTGTTACAGTATATTATTTTTTTGCAGAAATCATATGTGTAAATGTGTAACCATTCCGATTTTGGATAATGTATCTACAGGTTTTAATGCAAGTAATTCCATAATTTTCGTATTCGTGTTATTTTCTTTATATTTTTCAAAAGTTGAACGTTATATTGCATTCAAGTAGGGATCATGGTGTTAATTTTTCAAGACTCCATGGAGTATTGTAATCCTTTTGTAAAATATTCACTTCTTGAATAAATCCAGACTGTGTCGATAAATTTCTGATGTGTTGGTGTAGATTCATGTGGCAGACGTATTAAGTTCTCAAGAGCCTTTTTAAATTTAATATAAAAGCAATCTTTTCTGTAATAATTTGCATGATTGTTATTGGTGTTGATTTTACATTCCCAGTGATTATTTGAGCCGTTCAGAGCAGAAGTGGTGTAAGTCAAAATTAGGTAATGAGGTTTAAAGTAAATATTATGTAAAATACAGCGCAAAGTAGCAATTAATATATCCTTCGTGCTATTCACCGACTACTAATAGTTTAAATAAAATCAATATTGACTGCTACTTTGCGCTGTATTTTACAGAATGTTTACTTCAAACCTCATTACAAGGCTTTGTCATTACCCATTTTTACTTACACCACTTCTGCTCTGAAAATAAAATTAGGCCTACATTTTCTGAGTTAATTGAAGTCACAATTTTTTCAACAAAATTACCTATTATATAGGTAGGATAAGTTAAAATTAAGCTTATGTGTGAAAACTGGAAATGTAATGTAAAATGCGGTAAATTGCCATAAACATTTAAATCGTAATATCAGCACTATTTGTTACTCAAAATAATAAAGGAAATACCGGTTCTTAAGAAATGAAAAGTAATGAACTTCATAAATCAATGTCTGTCATATTAAGGTTTAAATCTTCCCCTTTTTTATTTTCAAGTTTACCTCAGCGGCCGAGTTTACCCCAATTTGCGGTATGGAAAATAGTTAATTTCTCAGGAAATAGAGACAGGAGTCACCACGCAGTGTACCTTACGAGATATGCCCTACAATTTCGACTCTTCTCACAGGAAATATAGAATTCTAATGATTCATAAATATATTTAGGAATGAATTGAATTAACCATCCACGTACGAACAATTATATTATTTCAAACTATGATACGTGAACAGGGCCATGATTCAGTTGTAAGGAGGAGAAAGAATTACGTTTATCCCCAGCTTCTGAAACTTGTAGATTAACTGCGTGTGAAATTCTTCTAGGATTCTAAAGTAAAATTAATAAGAATCATATATAGCATAAAAATATAAAACAAATTACGCAAAACCCGTTTTCTGATGTGTTATCATATGTCGTGTGCACAATTTTAACTTGCCTGCCGCTAGAGGGCTACTGTCGCGCCGGCTGACAAATGTTGGCATGTTTTATACGTATGAGTTGCGTGACTGTAAGTATTAGACTGTGGCTTATATCACAGTCTACTATATACAGCACGAAGCTCGAGTTTTGAGGGTGCTAGAAACAATAGACTGTGCCGGTACTATTTCGCTTTGTCTTTAATGAGGCGATATTAGCGATCCTAGTGGTGAGAAACTACCTAAGTATTGAACTTCGTGACTATATACTAGACTGTGCTTACATTAAATTTGGACGCAACTGGAAAATAACGGACGCTATGCAATTAATTTGCATCAATAAGTTTTTCGAGTTTAGCATTACTTTAAGTATTTATTGTCCCCCTGTTGGAAAAATGGAATTACTTTGTTTGAAACTTGATGAAATTTTATTGTACCTTAACTCAATTTATTAAGGTACAATAAAATTCAAAATAATAACTGCAGGCCATTTTAAAATAAATCTGTTGGATGTAAATTATTTCTTAATTTATTAGGACCATAAAGGTATTTTTACAAGCGATAGATTGAATCATTTTTATCTTAATAATTTAATGTAGGATGATTATTTCGGGAATTGTTATGCTCTAAATTGTGAGGATATTTTAATACTTTTTTAAAATATAAATTTGGAATATGTTTCCAGTTAGTAAAGAGTAATTCAGAGACACAGAGGTCTCAAGCATATTTATTGACACATGCCAGAATTATTAAATATGAAAAAAAAAAAAAAGAGTTCTTGCACTAACATACTGTTTATAAAGTAACCAAATCTTAAGAAATACAGTATATGTATTGGTATTCTATATAAAGGCATAGGAGCGAATATAAATCTGTTTTAAGGAATTCCTATTTAATATTCCTGCTATAGGAACATGACAAAATAAATACAACGCAGCATGGAAGCTAATTCAACTCTTATCGAGTATTGTTGATGATATGTGTTATGAAGGTAGACCGAATCATTCAATATAAATGTATAAATAGGACGAATAATAATAGATTAATTTCAATGTATGTAGTATCAAAACTGAAAGCGGTAACTAGTCTATGAATGATGTCTTAACAAGTATAAATAAAATGGACTCTTGACAATAGACACACATTTGGCTTCAGTAATAACTAGGACTTCAAGGAATTTATGGTAGCTCACCTGTCAGGCAAAACTCTGAATAGTCAGCATTGTCGAACTATAGAAGCGCGATTAAAAAGTATTTTTTCCCCACCCATTACATATGATTGCTTTTTTCAAGTCCCGGTAATAACATTATTAAATTAATTATCCCACATATTTGGGTGGTGCCTTTCTTTGATTCTGACATAATTTATGAGAGTTTCTCTTTTACACTTCAATAGAGAAATACAACTTTCAGTGGACAATGAACGTGTAACTCTAATGGAACTCTAAGAACCACAGCATTAATGTTTTCTTCTTTTCTTTCATGCCCTTTAGTTTTTGTTGCAGATAACATCATGCTATTGGATAATTATACATGCACCTTTATAATAAAATTGGCATATATTTCACTGGTCTCAGAAGTAAAATTAAATGTATAATAGCTTCTCGGTGCAAAATATTTACTGAAAATTATTGTAGGATTTGAATAGAAATGTCACTTCTCAGGCAAGGTTATTCGTGGATGACTGTATAATATATAGAAAAAATTAGTGATAAATCTTATATCACCACCTTGCAAAACTAGCTTGACGTTATTGAAAACTGGACTACAACAAATAAAATTAAAATCAATGTGAGCAAAAGTAAATCAATATGTATCCTTCTGTAAAACACAAAATTAAATTCGTCTCATATACCAATTAAATGGATCACCAGTGTCACAAGTAAACACTTAGATACTGTATATATTTTAGTAACAAACTGGTTGAAATAAGTCACTAATATTACAAGGATAGCCTGGAAAACGCTGCATTTCTTTATGCGTATTCTTAAGAAAGCTAACCGAAAGTCAAAAGAATTAATGTACATAACCCATGTTCGGTCCACTGCTGTGGAGTAATGGTAGGCACATCTGACCGTGAAATGAGTGGGCCCGGGTTCAAATCCTGATTGGGGCAAGTTACCTGGTTGAGGTTTTTCCGAGGTTTTCCCCAATTGTAAGGCGAATGTCATGTAATCTATGGCGAATCCTCAACCTCATCTCGCCAAATATCATTTCACTATCATCAATTCCATCGAGGCTAAATAACCTAGTAGTTGATACAACATCGTTAAATAATCAATTTAAAAAAAGACGTCAGATAAGCAGAGGAAGTTACAAAAGCTTTTGGTGGCGAAGAATTTAAAGCATCTGTGTTGTTAAAAA
Source organism: Periplaneta americana (assembly GCF_040183065.1). Taxonomy (NCBI): domain Eukaryota; kingdom Metazoa; phylum Arthropoda; class Insecta; order Blattodea; family Blattidae; genus Periplaneta; species Periplaneta americana. The sequence continues at coordinate 166,566,835 of NC_091119.1, read as the reverse complement.
AATGTCGTGTTCGGATTAATTTGCACGCTACTGTATATAGTTAATAATATTATAAAATATACAGGCCTAATCCATTACCAAGAAATAGCCCTTCCCTCACATGTTCAATACTGTTTACCTCAAAAGGCCTTCAAACCTTAAAAACTATTAGAAACTGGATTAAAATAGTCATGTTAATGTAGGCCTACAACATTACATTTTTTTTTTAAGTTGATTACTAATCTTTTCAAATGCATATAGAGATTTACCATATACACTGTGCCTACAGTTCTTATTATACAAAGCAACACTTGATTACACTAAAGTACACTTTCAGATTTAAAATATTCACGGTTGTTTACAACTGTATGTTGTTAAAAAAAGGGAAGTACTACAAATGGCAGAAAAAGTGGATAGCCTATAGTCACACACGTAACATTTTCGAAGTAAGTATGATCTTCACAGGATATTTAATCAAATACTTAGGAGTTCATGAAAGACACATCACTGTTTTTTAACGTAAGCATTCCAAAAATATAAACAGAAAATCATAATGAAAAGGAATAATTATATACAACCGCTTTAATTGACATCTGTAGTAAGTGTAATTCCATTGTTGAAGGTCTGTCGTTATTGTTTTTTTATAATATGTGACATTTTGCCTGTCGTTTTGTACTTATAAACATTTCAGTTGTGTTGAATACTTAATACTGCAATCCTGTGTACATTCTGTCATCTTCACAAATGGATACAACTCCACGAAAACTGTCTAAAATTATAACATTAGCAGAGCATTCTTCTATGACACGGAGGCAAATTGCTGCAGAATGTCACATCGGTTTGGCTACTGTTAATTCGATCATAAAACGATACAGGGAGATTGGATCCATCACACCCCAGGAAAAAGGAAACTGTGGCCGGAAAAGGAAGACTTCACCTGCAGATGATCATTTAATTGTCAGGAAAAGTAAATTAAATCCTAGACTAACTGGTGTCGACTTAACCCGCGAGTTAATTGCTACCACTGGGGCGAATATTCACGTCACAACAGTGCGGCGTAGGCTTTTGGAAGCTGGACGAAGGGCTCGTAAGCCTATTAAGAAGCAACTGCTAACCCCTGTTATGTGCAAAAAACGCATAATGTGGGCAAAATTACATCAACACTGGACAGTGAATGACTGGAAGAATGTACTTTTTTCCGATGAGTCTCATTTCGAGGTCCACGGCCACCGTGTTTCTTACGTACGGAAAGGATCCGAAAAAGTAACAGCAGCTCATATCCAACAAGCACCCAAATACCCCCCTAAAGTAATGTTTTGGGGTTGTTTTACACATGAACGGCCTGGAGCATTAATACCTATCAAGGGAATGATGAATTCTGACAAATATGTTCACTTATTGGAAACCAGAATCGTACCCCAGCTGCAAAAATCATTTCCGGATGGCAGAGGTGTATTCCAACAAGACCTGGCACCATGCCATACGTCTCGAAAAACTACCGGTACAGAATTCTTCAACAAGAATAATATTCAGGTACTCCCCTGGCCAGGCAACTCACCCGACATCAACCCCATTGAGAACTTGTGGTCAATTTGCAAAAGAAGAATGCAAAAAATGGATTGTTCTACAAAGGAGAAGATGATTTCTGCCCTCATTGGTGTATGGTTTCACGATGAAGAAATGAAGAATATTTGTGGGAAATTAGTGGAATCCATGCCAAATCGTCTCAGAGCTGTTATTAGGAACAAGGGAGGCCACATAGATTACTGAGGTATGTCTTAGATCCTTTTTTTTTTATCCCGTTTGAGTGTTTTTGCATAAGTAATTACGTTGTTCGGATTAATTTGCACGCTACTGTATTGTTAAAGTACCTAGTAAATATCGTAATATGTATATTATATAATACTGTAAACGAGACAATATCACAGGCTGCAAACTAGATTATTCTTGTTTTTGTATAATTAAACGAACATGTATGAAATAAACAAGACTACCATTGGTTAGCTTAGGATAGGATTACTTATATATTGTAATCAGGCTATATGCACAAATTTTCCAATATACTACTATCATAACTAAATAGGTAATGTTAACATTAATTTTCATACGTTTTTGTGGTGCAAGTTAAAATAATTCGAAGTAAAGTATAACAAAACTCCGACAACATTATAATTATGAACGTCAAATTCTCTTATTTTATTTATTTTTCAGTGTTTAGTCCCTTAATTCCCATTGTTCTTTGGATTTATCATTAGTGAAATATCAATTAACGGATAAATTATGTTATACACTCAGTTGATAATATAAATAATATTCACGACAAATATATAAGAACAGAAGAGATAACGAATCGTAATTTAGCCGACCGATAACTTTATAACATGGTCTACATATTCTAGGTAGATTGGCTTTGCCGAGACCTGTATTGTATTCTATTCAATACAAAGGCGTACTTTATTACTTTATCTTATCTCTTCGCTTCGCCCACGTGACAACTATAATTAGCTCCCTCGTTCCGAACTTGCCAAGGTCATCGTAAGCAAGAAATAATCGATATAGACCGACCAGACAGGTTCAGAGTTCGTGTCTCGTGATGGTGTTGGTCATTGTGCCATCTGTTGACGATTATTGAACTACATCAAGCCGGCCTCGACTGCAAACTCTAAAGCCTACATAAAAGTGAGCTATCTGTGAGTATATATGATCTAGGATAAAATGAATAAATGAAAATATTCACTATTAAAAATATTAACATTTCAGAAATAGTGGGAAACTACTGTTAATTGTTGGCAATAGTAATCATAGATTATAAAGGCAGTTGCAGGAAAGACACAGAAGATGCACAAAAATACCAACTTGTACATGATCACCGCGGACAGATGGCACCATATTCTTCACTGCCGAATTAACAGGGTAGCCAATGCCAGCGATTTCTCGCTAAATCTGGCGGTTTTCGATTCCTCACTGCGGTAAAATTGAACGGACAGAGGTCGGCGGGAAATCTGGATGTTTTTGAAATTAGCGGTTTTTAAAGTGACGTTCAAATAAAAATGTAATTGGTTAAACAATTCAGTATTCCTCAGTAAAATATTCAAGTGGAAATGGCCCTTCACATTTCTGTATTTTAGGACTCACCATCACTATTTACATACTTATTTACTATGCTATCCATAGTCCGAGTCCGATGCTTCAGGGATCAGCGAGCTATGGCTCGCAAGGCCCCCCGGCCCCAAACACTGAAACTTGATGCTTAGCTAAGCATGAAAAGAAGAGAGCAGAAAGCTCATGAAAGCTTCAGAAATATAACTTTGCCACATTCAAATATAAAACAGAAACAATTCTCCTTAAAATTTATGACTGGTTTACAACCAATAAACTAGCATTAAACATTAATAAAACTAACATAATTCAATTTAAAGCCACTTCAAATTTAATCTCTGAAACATTGGACACAACTACCAACAATATACCTCTACTAGAAACATCAACAACCAAATTTCTTGGTTTGCATATTAATAATACAATAAATTGGAAAAATCATATCAAAGAAATAACACCCAAACTTAGCTCAGCATGCTTCGCAATTAGATCGTTACAACAATTTCTAAACAGCAGTATCTTAAAGACAATATATTTTGCCTATTTTCATTCCATTATGTCCTATGGAATAATATTTTGGGGAAATTCTGTAGATAGTAAAAATATATTCTTATTACAAAAAAGAGCCATTAGAATAATAGTTGGAGCAAAGGCTAGAGAATCGCGTAGATTATTTAAAAAAAAATTAGAGATTCTAATCTTAACAAATCAATACATATACTCTACAATAAATTTCCTCTTATGTAATAAAGAAAATTTTCCAACTAACTCAGCCATACATAGTATAAATACCCGCAGAAGGAATGATTTTCATACGCCATCATCAAATTTATCATGCTATCAAAGGGGATTACGTTACATGGCGATAAAATTGTTCAATAGTTTTCCTGAAGACATTAAGAATCATAGCCAAAACCCTGCATTATTTAAGACAAAACTAAAAAAATTACTTAATATCTCACACTTTCTATTCTGTAGATGAATTCTTGACATTTCACAGTACTGTGTAAATATTATAATACTATTAAATGGTACGGTAAACATATTACATTGTATAAAATATTATTGTTATTAAGGTATTAATTCTGTACATATTTCATATTTGCATTTTATATGTATTGCATTTTATTGTTAAACGTAAGAATTGGACATGTTCTTTATTCTATGCTGTAAAGCAAATGTAAGAATATTATGGAACAAATAAATCTATCTATCTATCTATCTATCTATCTATCTATCTATCTGTCTGTCTGTCTGTCTGTCTGTCTGTCTGTCTGTCTGTCTGTCTGTCTGTCTGTCTGTCTGTCTATCTATCTATCTATCTATCTATCTATCTATCCATCCATCTATCCAGTTCTCAAAATTACATTCCTGCCCATAACTTAAACCCGTTAGTCATCCTCCTACCTATTCTGACGACCACCCTCCAAATTCATCTAATTAACTAATAATAATAATTACCACAATATATTCTACTCACTATTATTGTTCTTGGTCCATTCTCAGTTCTACTCAATTATTTACTCTCGTTTCCAGACATACGTAACACTTCACTCACACAACACTCGCCACGTAACTAACCTTCTTGCAGTGGCGACTCGTGATATTTTTAATATGTAGGATTGACGATTGATGACCAAGACAGAAATTAATAATAATAATAATAATAATAATAATAATAATAATAATAATAATAATAGAGCATGCAAAATCAATACAAGTAGACTTATTTTAGTGTTCGCGTAGGCTTCCGCGGCTGGTGTACATGGTGTGTGGATAAGCTACAGGGCTTCTACCACGTTGTCTTGGTGTTAGAGAACCTGCGACCTATCACCGCAAGTACTCCCCCATCGAGACTATACGAGCTCGCAGACTATTTCCTTATCCAACAACTGCTCTGAAGATGACCACAACACAGCGGTCGAAACGTCAGCCACTAACACCAAGACAACGCGGTAGAAGCCCTGAAGCTTATCCACACACCAGACTTATTTTAGTCTTTGACTCACCATTCTGGAACTGGCAATTTATTTGTAGTGAAGTTCGATTCTTCTCCCCTTTTTAGTTGCGAAGACGGCTCCTAAACCATTGTACTGCCTGATATTTACCGATGCTCCATCGTCCGTTTGCGCAATTAATTTCTTGCTGCAATTAAATTCTTCTAAATGATCAAATACTTTAGATATTCTTTCGGTTGTCCTGTCATCTTAAAGTCCTGTTAATTCTTGTATTTATTACGGCTTATTTTATTTAGTTTTATGTACCGTAATTCTGTTTTTTATTCATTTTATTTTTTATATTGTATCATTTTAAATTATTTATTATTTCGTTTATTCTATTCTTTTAAAATGCATTTAAGAAGGCTATAAGGATACTTGAAAATTCTTATTGTAGTTTCTGACAGGGTCTCCATCACCCAGAAAGAAGGGTCGTAGTATTAGGATACACGGTCATATCCTCAAACGCGGTTAAAGTCAAGTCATACTCCACCATTCGCACCCTCCCCTGTCCGCTAACTTCACTGCTAGAAAAAACCGTTTGCTATAAGATATTTGGATGGTTCTTCGGAAATTATTCCTGAGTTGTGCAGTGGCAACTCACGACAGAAAGTGGAAGCTTAAAGGAAATTATTATGTCGGGACGCATTAAAAATCAAAATCTGTAATTAAAATGTTTTCTATCCTCAGAGGCACGAAATTAAACTGTAGGATCACCCTCATGGAGGAATTGCAACTGGCTTCTTGGCCACACTCCTAATACCCTCACTCCTTGTCCGTTAGTCTTGATCCTTCCTTATTTCACTTCAACCCTTCACACCAATTGCTTAAGTCGCAATTGTTCTTATTTTTTAACACTCTTATCTTCTCCTTCTCATTAGTTCTCCTCCCTGGCTCCTCCTTCATTTTCAGCTCCTTCACTCTTTTCGGTATTGCTCCCAACAACTGTTTGCTTTGACTTTGCTGTGTTTGCACTTCACTAGCTATCCCACACACTTTCTTATTCTTCGACGTCACATTCTGATTACCATTATCTGACGTCACTACCTTCTTCCTTCCTTTACTTGACCCCTCGCACAGTGTGCAATAACGCAAATCTAGCTGGACAAAATTCATAACTTCTCTGCATTCCGACGGATTGTTATGAAACTTTGTACAGACCTTATAGATAGCACATATTCTTTGTGTACAAACTCTGACTACGATTGTGTAAGAGGAACTACCCCTTTATACGAGGTAGTTTTAGACAAAAATAGCAACTTCCCTCCTATCAAACAGATTTTTTTTTTAATTGTACGGAAGTTACAGGTAGGATATATTTTTTTGTGTATGAACTATATTTACAGTTCCAAAAGAGGAAGTACCCCTTTACAGGGGGTGCATTTACAAAAGATTAACTTTTCTCCTACATATCAGATTTTATGACTTTGTACAGGAGTTACAGGTAGCACATATTTTTTTGTGAACAAATTCTGATTACCGGTACATCTGTATGCTACCTGTAGGCCTAGTAGTTGTACAGAGTTGCATAAAAATATATTATATAGGAGAGAAATTATTAATTTTGTCTAAATGCACCACTACAAAGAGGCAATTCCTCTTATAAAACATAATCAGACTTTGTAGACAAAAAAATATATTTCACCTGAAACTTCTTCATAAAGTTTCATAAAAATCTGTTAGAGAGGAGAGAATTTATTAGTTTTGTTTAAATGCATCCCTAATAGGAGTAGTTCCACTTATGGAACCGTAAATATAGTTCGTGCACAAAAAATGTATTCTACCTGTACTTTCCATACAATGTATCGTAAAAATATTTTACATAGAAGAGAAGTTATTAATTAAATGCACCCACTATAAAGGGGTAGTTTTTCTTGTGCAAACATAATCAGAGTTTGTACACAAATCACATGTGCCACCTGTAAGTCATGTACAAAGTTTCGTAACAATGCGTTAGACTGCAGAGAAGTTACTAATTTATTCAGCTAATGATTTGCATTCTGATTCACTGTGCGTTTGTTAAGGTTGGATAAAAATGTGTCCAATGTATTTTTAAACTGATATTCCATATCATGTGAATAATATTATACGCCTAAAACACTCTCACAGTGATTAAAAACTTCCTTAATTAGTGATACTTTTATGCTGTTAAGTCAAACATGGAAGTTACCATACGTCCCACCACTTGAAAAAAAAATTAATTACTGATAAATGCACAAGAACGCGCAAACTTTGAAACAAGGATTCAATACTCTAAATGATGCTGTATTAAATGATAAAAGAATTGTTGTAACCGGACGTGACCGGTTATACTAAAACTCACATTATATTTGGAGAACTTTAAAAACATAAATTTTTCAATTGTAATATTTAAACTCCACTGTAAGAAGGAAAATACTTTATAAACTTGTAATTGAAGTTACATTAGTAAGAACGTACCTATTATGAACAAATTCCATGTTTCAGAACACAATAAATCACTAAAAATTGGCTCTTTTTCACCCACAGAGTAAGCCTCTTTTTCTACGACTGAACTAGAGCTAGAAGTGTTAGGAAGAACTCAAAGTTCATACCCTTCTAAATATAGTTTTCCGCTGATAAATCAGTAAAAGCTATTACTCACAACATTCTTCAAATATTAAAGAACACAAATTCACATTCACCTGTACTTAACAAGTCGAAATTTGATTGTTGTCCGCCTGGATTGGGAAAATTGCACACTGTGCCGCAGATGCTTTCTTGCTATCTGCCATCACTGATGCGAACATTGCATTTCGTATACTCCCGATCGTTGCCCTTCTTGAACTGCAGCATAAAGTTGAGTAATATGAACTATTACACAAATGTGAAACTTTAACTTTGTGAAGAATGGAATTGTTGTAAAATGTGTAAAACATATTAGGAAGAATGTGTTATCCACATCACGGTGATTCTTTTCTATGTCACAGATGCTGAGCGATTCATCCAGTAAGCGAGCTTAATAAGAAATGGATAGTGGTGTAGAGGACTCAGCCCACAACACACGAGTGAGTTAATTTTGGTTACTGGTAATATTCTTAACAGTTTTAAAGTGACATAAATGGGAGTAGTAGGTGGTGGGATTAGCAAAATGGATGGATAATATAAAATGATGTGAGCTTATTGTAAGAAGTCTAAAATGAATGTATGACCAGTATATATTGTAACAATGTTTAACTTCCCATGATCAAACAAGCTTAAAAACAAAAGAATGAGTAGAAATTATAAAGCTGAACACTTTTCACAGATTACTAAAGATTTTTACACGTGTGATAGCAACAGAAACACTGAATAACGGAACTGGGACAGTGACTATGTTGAAAAATTGAATAGGCACTACAATTTACCTGAAATGCAATTTGAGTGAGTTTAATTTTACAATGTAAACCAGGTACGATAAAATTTAACACAAGAAAGTCATATAATACATATTCCGAAAAAAAGTTTTGAATGTCCTGTGTTTTGACAGTGTTGCAGAGAATCCTGAATAAATAGTTTTGTTCTTAATGGTTTGCTTTAATTTTTTATCCAAGAAGTTCTAAGTAGTCTGTGGTTCTCATGGGGGCTCCATAAATTTAGTTGGTTGCTTTGAACCATTTTTTCTCGAAAAACGTTGATATATTTCAGTCAAAATGTCTCTGGTGTAGAAAGCAAATGCAAACCATTGAAACTTGTCTAATTCGATTAATTATTTTAACGATCACTTCAACTTGGAATTAATCAAGTTCGACTGTATAAAAATAATAACATATTAAAACATTTTTAGAACTATATAAGAATACTATACTTTGTTGTTTTCATAAACGTTTGTTGCTACTGTTGTTTTCATAATACGATTTTGTAATTGATTTGTGAATTATCTAGTACGTGGTACCTAAGTCATAGCATAGGATAGAAAGAGTTACCAAGGTACCAGTACCAGAAATTCAGGTGCCACAGTAATTAAAATGGACTTTAATAACTATAATAATAACAACACTAATAATACATAACTTTAAAACCGAATATGTTATTATTGATAAAAATATTTAAAAATAATTAGTATATCAACGAGAAATTTCCCTCCCTCTATATTTTTATCAATTCGAACACTGGATAAGCGGATTGGCCGATTGATAGAAACAATCCAATGTATCAACAATGTATTGCTCCAAACAGTCGACTGTTGTAAAATGTCCTTGAAGGGATTATAAAGAATGGACACTGATCGAATTTTCCTGTGTTTTTGTTTCTCTGTGCGCCGGCGTTTAGTTTCACTTTCAAGCACTAGAGGTTAGTGTAGTCGAGCATACACTAAGATAATAATTGGGTATAGAGTTGAGACACTGGATCCAAACATTGCCTACCTTATTGCATAATCCAGTGATGCTTTGCTTCAAATAAATTCAAGTTAACAGCTTTTCCTTATTTCACAGTGACGAACTAGTTGTAATAATATTTTTTTATATTTCAGATATAATAAATTTTATTATAAAATAATAAAATACATTATCAAATTAAGTATCAAATTCGTTTAATATTTTTATATAATATAGGTATATGGTTTTACTTCTCATAAGAGTTTTGTTTTTCCATTTTCAGTGCTATCAAATCATTACATATTTTAATTGTTGTTGGGGTCAATGTCTCAACTCTCATTATAAAGGAACTCTAGTCTAGACATTACAGTTAATGACGGATTTATTATTTTATGGATCCAATTTATTGCATTTGAGTACATAATGTACCTAGATGTATTAATTATATGTGTTATATTTCCGCTGTGTCGACTGCTAGCTGGTGTGATGTCAGTGCCAACTCTAGGGAGAAAGCAGAATCTCACGCTCTAGCTGGCTTGAAGGTCATTGAAATCAGTCCGGCTACATCAAAGGTACCGATGCGAAGTGTCCATTCTTTATAATCCCTATTCGCTGGTGTCACTACAAATAAAACTTAAGATAGAAAAAAAGATTCATGTCAAAAGTAAAATTTTATTGCCAGAACACACGTGATGGAATAAATACAACATGAATGTAAATTTGAAATAAATTAAAGAATTACATACTGGTGCAGAATACATTTGTAACATAATACAATTGGTTACCTACTAATGGATATATCAAATACAACAGAAGCAGGAGTATACAATAAAACCAACTTTGTTACAGAAACAAAGCCATATTTTATGCTTTATAATAACTCATAATCAGACAAAACAAGTTCAGCAGTGCCATCACTCTGGATAGATTCAAAAGCAGTCTTAAACATTAGCACAATTATGATGCTAAGTAGAGAAAGACAGAGGGAGATGGGCTTAGAGAGCTAGCTGTCTTGTCTTGTAAGAAAATAACAAATCACACACTGTATAATTCTCGCTGCAACCAATGTTTATCATTACATTTGAAGAGCACAGAGGAAGAACATGATAAGTCCAAAATTATCAATTTTCTGTTTTAGATGTCGTGTAATAGCTCAGGCAGTGTAGATTTGTGTAGTTTCGTGGTACAGAATAACAACCTCATTAGTCCAAAGAAATCTGAAGAACAATAACCCGAAGACAATCGAATATAATGGGTCTTGAAACTTTTAAATTGTTCTCCTGTAAAAATAATAAAACGTGACTTCTCAGGTTTTTTCCCCTGTACTCTTCATTTGCAAACGACATTAATATTTTGTCAGTTTCCTAATGCCAATATTTGCCTTTTGTCCATTAAAATAATTCTGAATACAGAATGATGTTTACACTGAAACTAATCAATGAATGCGCTCTCGTTTCTGTTTCCACACATAGAGAGATAGAAAGTTGTTTAACCCTTCAGTGGTCGCGTGGATTACAATAGTGATCCAGTACTTTAATTTTGATTGGTGATTCGAGCTGACAGCACTCATCGTATCAGGGTACTTTTTTTTTGTATATTTCTCTATCCTTTTCAGTTTTTTGTCATTGTAATTGACAAGTGTTAAGCAAGAGATTTCTTAGTGCGTAATTAAGGGGAGTGGGTAGTGATGCCATTGTGATTAAAGGATTTCAGTACAAAAGTTGAGTTCAATATTTGTAAGTTTTTAGTGTTTAGAGTGAAATAAAAATTTCTATGGTTATACATCCAATCATCCTGAATTCGGTGGTATAAAAGACAGCTAATTAGTTTCGTATCCAAATGCAAAAAAAAAAAAAAAAAAAAGGCACTGATTGTTAACCTGTTTTCCCACTTTCCTAAATGTACCACAATCTTCACTCATATAGCTTGTATTTTTTTAATTTATCAAGTAATGTATATTGTAAATTCTAGAGCAAAATTTAGTTAAGTATTTCACTCTTAGTGAAACCGGAAAAATATTGAAATTTGATTAACAATTTTTGCCATTTTTTCAATGCATATATATTTTTATTTTCTTCGCGTTATGTGTGCGATATTCTTAAACCTGTAGGTCTACTTTGTAGAACACAGGCTGCAGAAAACACTATAAAAATTATATGTAAATTGATTCAGTAGTTTCAGAGAAAAAATGCACTAAAGTTTGAAAAATATTAACTTACAGAAAACTGCATTTTAAAAAAAAGGAGGATCTATGAATTACATGCAGCGCCAGAGATACCCCTCCCAACAATACATTGTTTTAAAGAGCGAGTTTTATACTTTTTTAAAATACAAAATAAAAAAAAAATCGGATTTTTGACCCCTAATGGCTACCCGGTTCCCTTAAGTTTGTTTATTCTTAGATTACAATTTATATTCCGTGCGAATATTGTCAGTTCCTAAATTTATGTTTTTATAGCATTTATTATACCGGTAATATGTATTTGTGCAAACTGCTGTGTAAATATTGAAAATGAATAATAATTAGACTCTGTTAATGTATAAGCATGAATAATTAACAAGAAAAGATAGAAAAAAATGAAATAAATAAAATTAGTACTAAAATTACACTTAAAAATAACCTAAAATATGGAATACATCTGCGATCACTAACATTGAATTTGAGCACACAACCACTGGAGGGTTAATAGAAAAAAAAACCGTCTTGGTACGAAAAGAATGAGAGATAGCAAGCAACTATGTAATTGCCATAAGTCGTTGATGGATTCAAATGTAAGCAAGTTAGAAAAAAAAAGCAGGACTCGGAAATTAAACATTATAATAAACTGGCTACTTTCTGTTTATTTATTTTATTTATTTAGTAATTTATTTCTAAAAAAAAAGACTCAGAAATTAAACATTATAATAAACTGGCTAATTTTTATTTATTTTATTTATTTAGTAGATTTATTTTTATTGGCAGAGTTAAGGCCATAAAGCCTTCTCTTCCACTCAACCAGGCACTATAAAAAGATTTCCAATAGTTGTACATTTATATAGGCCTACAATTTTAAGATTAGGTAATATACAATTTTTCATATAAAATATACATTTATCTTAAAATCTTTGGTCAAAATTATTAAAGAGAATTACTGGCACTTCATTTCTTTTGGCAATATTTAATTTGTTTTAGGAACTCTGCTTCATCTTTACAAGCAGTATAATACTGAAACATCTTCCCTGAGTAAGGACACTTGTCTATTTTCTTATAACAGTAAGGAAATGGACCCTGAGAATTTGTCATGATTTGCTCGTCACATGTTTGATTTGTCACTCATTGCACTTTCGTCACAGGATTGTACATCAGATAAGTATACTTTTGCCATGGATAATTCATCACATAAAACTTTTGTTATAGGAATATGTCACATGATAACACTTTTCGTAACATTTTCATGGTTTTTATTAAATTTGTTAGAACTGCAAAACATTTTTTGGCCGAGTTATTTGAATTATAGAGGACGAAACCAGATTAACAAAAACTAAATGTGGATTGACAAACTTATTTACGAAGACTATATGGTATTGTGATGCACTGTGAGCTATGTAATATATAGGATACGTCTGTGCTATTTACTTCACATGATAAAAACAAAGGCACATGATAAAAACAAAAGCATATTTAAAGGATCTTACTAGAATTCAGATCAGGCTCCTGACTGGGGGAATGGGGGAGAATACATGCAACAAGGTAATTTATAGTCAGTATGGATGGCAGCTAGAATATTGGTAGAGTCTCCATCAAATATTATTCAACATCTCTCAAGAATCTCGATTATAGCAGCAATTAAATTTTCTGAAACAGAATTTGTTCAATGAATTCTCCAGAAAAGTCGACAAGAAAATATATTTCCTGAATCAAGAATCCTGGAAGAACTGGAAATTATTGTTGCCAAATATACCGGAACTCTAAAGATGAAACCGTTTACTTTTCTTCATCCAGAACATAAAATAATTATATTTGCAACATACAAATTTAAAATACAACAGTCAAATTACTGCATAATGAATGGAATGTTCAAGTCTGTGTCAATAATGTTTCTACAGCTCTATACCAGTCATATAAATATTCAAAGGATGTAGTGCCCAGGCACTTTTGCTCTTAATAGATAGGAGGAAGAAGCTTCGACAACATAATTTTTAAGATATTGAAAAAAAGTTAATAGCCACTTAAATAGTGTTTTAAAGGCAAACTATGATTTGAGATACGAGCCACTTTGCGTAACACAACTGTAGTTGGATATGTTTCATTTTACGAAGGCTTTTTGAGTGCGTCTCCAAATACAGTAAAATCTCTTGCTTATAAAAATTCTCCATGTTTAATGCTTTTTACGGTCTCTTGGTCCATTCTATACGATATATTATTCCCCTTATATAATGCTCCCTCTTCCAATACTTTCCCGTCTATAAGATTCTTTTTCACCAGTCCCAGGTGAAAATTCGGCTGTAGCTCATAGCCCATAATCAATGTAAAATCAGGTATTTTACGTAAAAAAAATTGGACAGAAGGATCTGAAAAATATGATTATAGTCTCAATATTAATATTCCTATTAAGCCAATTATATAAGATCAATTTTTAGGGCATTTTTAAGAGCATTTTTGAAAGATTTTTAGTTCATAAATGCATTGTTTTTAGGACATTTTTTCATGATTTATAGGTTATCAAAATCCTAGTCCTATACATCACACTGAACCGTTGTTCGGTAAACACTATTGAAATAATGAATACTGAAATAAGAGTGATGGTGAAATGGAGGGAAACGGGAGAACCCCGAGAATAACCGTCAGGAACCCATCGTAAATACGACCCTGCCATCACCGGGATTCGAACCCAGATCTGTAGCCATCATAAGCCAGTGTGCTTGTGAATTGAGCTACCAAGGTGGCAAGTAAGGGCTGTTGGTTTATTACTAGAATTAGCTATACAATGAAAATAGTATAGTTTTATTCAAAGTATAAAGAATCTGGATCTCTAACAATATTATCTGTACTAATAATAAATCTGTAGCCGAAATTTTTCTGGTAATTTTCGATTTTCCAAAAATAATTGGTCCTAACAACCCTGAAACCGAAAATCGCTTTTTTGAAATTTTTGTTTGTATGTCTGTCTGTCTGTCTGTCTGTATGTTTGTTTGTTACCTTTTCACGCGATAATGGCTGAACGGATTTCGATGAAAATTGGAATATAAATTAAGTTCGTTGTAACTTAGATTTTAGGCTATATGGCATTCAAAATACATTATTTAAAAGGGGGGTTATAAGGGGACCTGAATTAAATAAATCGAAATATCTCTCGTATTATTGATTTTTGTGAAAAATGTTACATAACAAAAGTTTCTTTAAAAATCATTTGCTATAAGTTTTATTCTTTGAAAAATTTTGATAGGACTGATATTTAATGAGATAAATGAGTTTTAAAATTAAAATAACTGCCATCTAAGGCCGTGTAACGAAATAAAAAACAAATGACTTGGTCTATAAGGGGCCTTGGACAACAACAATCGAAAGCTATGAAAGATAGCGTACAGAGAATGTTTCTGTGTTTGTATGAAGTAATATCGGAAGCTAAATTAACCGATTTGTATAATTAATTATTATTTCACCATTGGTGGAAAGTGTAGTTTCTCTAGATGGACATAATACTATAATGTTATTACAGTAACTTCTGATATAATAATATATAATATAATATAATATAAAATATAATATAATATAATATAATATAATATAATATAATATAATATAATATAATATAATATAATATAATATAATATAATATAATATAATATAATTTAAGTTATTTGAAGTGTTCAGAACCATAGTGGGCCAAGCGCCATTTACTGAATACGTAGAAAACAAGAGTTAAAATTAAGTTATTACCATAATTCAATGGAAACATATAGCAAGTAAAATACGAGGCGTGTTCTTAAAGTAAGTTCCATTTTCAATCATAGATGTCGCATCGCTGCAATCGTTATTTTGCACATACGTGTTTTCTTCTTCAGTCCTCAGGCAAGCTGTGCATCCAGTTTCAGAGCTTCAGTCCGTGTGTGTGTGGTTAGTTGTGATCAGTTGAAATGTTTAAAGTGATCGAGCACCCCGCCTTCTGTGAGATGCGGTCTGTTATCCGTTTTTTGAATGCGAGAAACATCAAACCAGCTGACATTCATCATCAACTTTGTGAGGTGTATGGTGATGATGCCATTAGTGATGGAATGATCAGGAGATGGGTTAGAAAGTTCAACGAGGGCCGCGTCTCTGTGCATGACGAGCAACATACTGGTCGGCCATCTTTGATCAATGACGATTTGGTGCGTGCTCTTGATGAAAAAATTTATGAGGACAGGAGGTTCACAATTTCTTCGCTTTCCTTGAATTTTCCACAAATGTTGCGGAGTGGTTCGCAGGCGGGTGAATTCTACAATGAGGGGATAGAAAGACTTGTGCCACGACTCGATAAATGCCTCAATAATGGTGGAGATTATGGTGAGAAGTAATCGAAGTGTGGGGAATACAATGCTACAAAAATGGTTTGTAAATATTTTCCCGTTTACTTTCTACACCTTTTGGAACTTACTTTAAGAACACGCCTCGTAAAGTATACACATTAAATCTAAATGATGTCAATGTTCACTAAACTATGGTTGCATTTAATAACAATTAAGAAACATGTTAAAGGAATTGTCATTGCACCAAATGAGTGCTTTCTGGACAAAATGATCGCATTTTAATTATTTAAATACAATTTAAATTAAGTAACATATTAAACAATTTATCCTTCTATCAAACACGAATGTTCCCTGGATCAAACGTCCTATTTTAATTATGTAATTACTTTATATTTATTTCTAAGAGGTGCAGCGGAGCGCACGGGTACAGCTAGTAATAAAAAAAAAACTAGCAAAAACTTGTATTGTGAAGAATTTGGTGTTGTGACATATTGTTCTTATGTGATAAGTTCTGTGACGAACTGTGACAAACCATTAGTGACTATAAGAACTAGAACCGTGAGTAAATGCAACAGTTTAGGTTAGTTTTTAGATTACTGCATTAAGTAATTCAATATATTAGTCTTCACAGACATTTATGCTGGAACAAGGAAACTTCTTTATGTAAAATTTTATAGAAGGATTTAATGTTCTAACAGGCAGAAAAGTAATCTTGACTAGATTTCATTATATATCAATTAAAAACATGGTATGTAAAATACATAATTTTGGGTCTCTTTCACATAAATATAAAATTTATTAAGTACGGTAATAAATGCCACATAATAAAAGGGGAGAATCAGCTACTGTCTCCTGTTTTATACAGTACTGTTTCCTTAAATGTGTGTAATTTAGAAAACAAATCAGTACAGTACTACAGCACGATTAATTCTTCATGGCTATTTGTTATGCTTGCATAATTTGTCAAAAGGGACAGCCAGGAAGAAATAATGGCATTTTACAATAATTACATAAAAATTGAACATAAATTAAATATAAAAAACACAACCAGATATGTATAAAATTAAATTAAGCATAAAAAAACAATTTTCCAAATATAATAAAATTACTAAAGCTATATTGTAATTAGTAATTACAGTAAAATCTCGATATAGCACAGACAAAAAATAAATAAATATATATTTATTTATTTATCAGTAAATATCAGTTTTGTTAAGTTCTTTTACTTCCGTGGTCAGAATTTTTTCTCACAGCATATTCGTAATGTAGAACAATAAATTGTATGCAACCCCCTTGAAATTCTCATGTATAGACTTACTGTGAATTAATCATAGGCCTAATGTACCTTGAGAATTAAAGATAATGTTTAACTACTGCATTTTGTGTTGCATGCGAGCAAAGGCATGTAAAAGTTTTTGATGTGTAACATCTATATCCGAGCTACATTAATACGAAAAAAAATTATAAAATAAAAAATTTGGTGGAACGATTTATTACATCATATGCGATAAACTCAACAATGTGAACAAGTCCATTCCTATTATTCGGTTGAGAAGCTTTTGTCATCTAGTCTGTTGTCAAAAAATCTGAAAGTTAGAATTTATATATTACGGTTGTTCTGTATGGTTGTAAAACTTGGACTCTCACTTCGAGAGAGGAACAGAGATTAAGGGTGTTTGAGAATAAGGTTCATAGGAAAATATTTGGGGCTAAGGAGAATGGAGAAAGTTACACAATGTAGAACTGCACGTATTGTATTCTTCACCTGACATAATTAGGAACATTAAATCCAGACGTTTGAGATGGGCAGGGCATGTAGCACCTATGGGCGAATCCAGAAATGCATATAGAGTGTTAGTGGGGAGACTGACACGTAGATGGGAGGATAGTATTAAAATGGATTTGAAGGAGGTGGGATATGATGGTAGGGACTGTATTAATCTTGCTCAGGATAGGGACCGATGGCGGGCTTCTGTGAGGGCAGCAATGAACCTCCGGGTTCCTTAAAAGTCATAAATAAGTAAGTAAATTATTGGATTGACTATCACTCATAGCATATTCTATTTCATTTATAGGTGTTACACACAATCATAGGAATTTTGTCAAATCTCCTCTCACCTTTTATGTGGATATTTGAATGTGCTATAATGAGGGAATGATGTATGTCCCCTGACAGCCGTGTTATATCGGGCTTTTACTGTATTATAATTACAGATTCAGCACCAAAATTAATAAAATAATCAATTTCATAAAAACAGACATTTTCTCTTCACAAGATTAATATGGCTTGGCCATGTCAAAAAAATGGAAAACTATAGAACCACAAGATTAGGCCTGGAACAGAGAGTAAATGGAAAGAGACCAAGGGGAAGATCAAGATCAAAATGGACAGATTGAATAATGGAAGGCATGGAAAGAAGGAGAGGAAGAACAAAGTATGAGATCTGGAACAATAGGGACGAATGGAGATTCTTCATACATTGACCTGAAGCAGAGGTCTGCATCGGCTAGATTTAGTTGGGTAAAGCGACAGCCCAACTAAGTCAGGATCCTACTAAAATGGGTCTATACCAGTGGCGGTTCCTCGGGGCAGGAAAGGGAGGAACGTCCTCCTCACATGTTTCTTGTTTTGAAAGTAAATACCAAATAAAATATGTGCCTTGAAATTCGAGGAAGATTCGATAAATAATTTTTAAGTTCTCAGCTTTAAGAAAACCTCAATTGATCGAATTTTAAACGACTCGGGTTTATGTGCTGCTAGAAAACTGTGAGCAAGATGCGAGATTGTTTGTGTGGAGGAAAGTCAATCCTTTCCTCCTTAACTACAGTTAATACACATAGACAACAGTGCACTAGCGGCCAGAGAAAGAAGCAGAGTTTTACAGTAAGTGAATGAACGGTTAGGGAGGAGATCCTCCTCTGAAGCAGCACATGGGCTACCGCTGCCATCTAACGATGTAGCATTCAACCAGACCATAATACATCTAGGAGGAGCACAATAAAAACAGTTTTAACGCAAAGCTATGAAAAATACCATATAAACTTTTTTTTAAAATTATAAATCACAAATATTATTCATTGCACTTTAGATAACCTGCTGTTCATGTTTTTAAACTTTCAAGGATATTTGAAAGTTAAAGTTGGGTTTATATAAAACAAAGAGGAAGTAGTTCTACGTTAGTATAGCAGATCTTTTTGGCCCCTGAAATTCACTTTCATTCATTGTCTACTAGATAGGGCAACAGCCAAGTTGTCAGTTTGTACAAATATATTTCAAATTGAAAGTAGGTACTCCAAACTGCATTATTTTTAATATAAAAAATTAATCGGCCACTGCTTTGAACAATAATGGTAGTATGACTTTACAAGAACTGACATTCTTCAAAAGCATGTGATACTGAACTTGTATAATGTGTATGTGGCAACACAAACCTCGTGGGTGGGTGCAGTGTTCTCGCTTTCCTCAGATTATTTCCCATTTCCGTAAAACGGTTCTGGTTACGTGTTAGTAGCTATAGTCTCTTCCAACACGTGTGATGCTGTAGTGTGCTCGAAAAATGCTGCGAGGTTGTGAATTTCCTTGTAATTGTTAATGTGTGCAATTATTCAACAATGAATGGAAGTGAAAATATATTATATTATGGAAAATTTAGGAAACTCAGTTTACTAGAACAGATTACTGCTATACAGAAGGGAAGACCAATCCCAACACTACCTGGTCTTACATATATACATGTAGGCTAATTTTTAGCATGTTTCATTCAAGAAGGTGTCATTTCGTGCTGTTAACTTCTTTCCTCCTTTTAAGAAATACGCAGGAGCCGCCACTGGTCTATACCTGACTGAATATGCACTATACCTGACTGGATATGCACAAGTCTGAACCCGTCTGAATTCTGACACTCGACTTCAAATCCGATTCAAGCATGCTGCATTCTGCGAACATGACTGTTGACAAATTATTTCACATTGCTGCATTATGATCGTATTAATTTAATATTCCTCCCTCCCCCCATGTAATATCTATACTAATAATAAATCTGTAGCCGAAATTTTTCTGGTAATTTTCGATTTTCCAAAAATAATTGGTCCTAACATATATAATTAACCACCCTGAAACCGAAAATCGCATTTTTTAAATTTTTGTTTGTATGTCTGTCTGTATGTTTGTTACCTTTTCACGCGATAATGGCTGAACCGATTTATATGAAAATTGGAATATAAATTCAGTTCGTTGTAACTTAGATTTTAGGCTATATGGCATTCAAAATACTTTATTTAAAATGGGGGGTTATAAGGGGGTCTGAATTAAATAAATCGAAATATCTCGCTTATTATTGATTTTTGTGAAAAATGTTACATAACAAAAGTTTCTTTAAACATGACTTCCGATAAGTTTTATTCTTTACAAAATTTTGATAGGACTGATATTTAATGAGATGAATGAGTTTTAAAATTAAAATAACGCCATCTAAGACGGTGCAATGAATTAAGAACAAATGACTTCGTCTATAAGGGGCCTTGGACAACAACAATCGAAACAGGGGCCTTGGACATCAACAATCGAAAGCTATTAAACATAGCCTACAGAGAACGTTTCTGTCTTTGTATGAAGTAATATCAGAAGCTAAATTAACCGATTTGTACAATTAATTATTATTTCGGCATTGGAAAGTGTAGTTTATCTAGATGGACATAATGCTATAATGTTATTACAGTAACGTTTGAGTAAATCGAGGACAGGTAAGATTAAAATAGCTTCTTATGCACAGAAAATTTGATAGGCTATTTTGTACATTCGTTTTCTGTATTTTTTTAAATAATATTTATGTACACTCATTTAATCTCAGAGAATTAACGAACAACGAGAGTGTATTGATTTAGTATGCAGTAATATTACGTTAGCTTAGCAATCCATTATTTTATAATTCAAATTTTAACTATGCTCAATTGAATCGTGTTAAAATACATAAAATATATATGCAATAAATGCAATGCAAAAAAAATTGGGTAATGAGCGAAGCAGATTATCTTGCGCTGTTGTAAAAGTTGTTCCCTGGATCAAACGTCCTATTTTAATTATGTAATTACTTTATATTTCTTTCTAACAGGTGCAGCGGAGCGCACAGGTACAGCTAGTTTTAAATATTTTATTAACAATTCTCAAAAGAAAAATTTTAAATGTGAGATAATTATAATACAGATATGCAAAATAACTCCCTGTATTTTGTGATGAACTTCAACCCAGGCAGCCAACTTCACTCCAGTTTATGGTAATATGTGAGACTATTTTCTATATCCTACCTGAGAATAAATTCCATATAGGGATCACTTTAAACTACAAATTTTTATTTTCCAACTTATAGTTGTAACGCAGTACATATATTTTAGCAAAATAAATAACAGTTTTGTCTTTGTCTATTAAAACATAAAACCGATCCCCAAATTTTGCTGTTTACTTATAAACTGGGTTTGGGTGTGCCAACTAATTAATGAATTTAAATACTCTTATAGTCACAATCATGCCATGGTATGAAAGAAAAATTTCACAACCTCGAGCGGGAATCGAACCTGCGACTTCCTGTTTTCCGGTCAGGCGCTCTACCACTGAGCTATCGAGTTCGTCTCACGCCAAAGGCTTGGAATCATCCTTTCATACTGGCGACTCTGTTATAGAGTACTGTCCATAGCGTCTGATCTAGTCAGCACTGCTTATGGCTTGAAAGAAACTTTACAAATGTAATCTTCATCTTACGATGTTTGGTAACGTATACACGTCCGTTGATGTGACATATTAATGAACTATAAGAGTATTTAAATTCATTAATATGTCACATCAACGGACGTGTATAAGCCAACTAATTCTTCAGTTTTAAGTCTTATGAACTGGGTTTGGGTGTGCCAACTAATTCTTCAGTTTTAAGTCTTTCTTGAAGTTCAAAAGGCAGAATCTCAATGGTTCGCAAAGTAAAAACCGAAAAGAAAATGTAGAGGAAACTTTTCAAATAGGTATGTTATTACTTTTGTTCCAGCACTACAATAATTTTGAAAAGTGCAGAGTCATATGCTGAAAAGTGGATGGGATTAAGTCTCTTTGCCATTAAGATTAGATTCATTATATTCAGTATATTTTTGCTTTGGATTCAAATGACGAACCCCTCCCCACCCCTCAAAAAAAGAAAGAGTATATAAAAATAAGATAAATTTACATAACCTAACTTTGTCTCAATTCTGTGAATTTTTTCAAATTATATACGTAAAGGTTAATTTTTTGGTCTTACAGAATTATCTGTTATGGTTACCATTAATTATTAATGGAGAAAAATTCGCTCTGGTACCGGGGATCGAACCTGTGATCCCGAGTTCTACACACTGGGTGCTCTAACCTGGTTGGGTTTTTCCGAGGTTTTCCCCAACGAAAAGGCAAATGCTGGGTAATCTTTTGGCGAATCCTCGGACCTCACCTCATCTCTAGCTCAGTCGGCTAAGGCACTTGCCTGCCGCTCCGGAGTTGCGTTCGGGCGCGGGTTCGATTCCAGTTTGGGCTGATTACCTGGTTGGGTTTTTTCCGAGGTTTTCCCCAACCATAAGGCAAATGTCAGGTAATCTATGGCGAATCCTCGGCCTCATCTCGCCAAATATCATCTTGCTATCACCAATTCCATCGACGCTAAATAACCTCATAGTTGATACAGCGTTGTTAAATAACCAGGTAAAATAAAAAAAATCACCTCATCTCACTACATCTCGCCAAAATATTGTAAAAAATTGCACAAAATTGTAAAAATTGTAGAAAATTACTAAATTGTAAAACTGTATAAATTTGTAAAAATTGTAATTGTAATATTGTAAAATTTTGACATGTTCCACATCTTAAAGCTTCATTGCTCATGTAAGATCTATGGAATAAAATAAATGAATGAATGAGCTATGCTGAGGCTCAATCACCAGCACCGAATCAAATCTTTCTCCATTGGTATTTTCCCTTAGTGGCTTTACTCCATGTTCGACATTCTTTGGTCGGCGGGAAAAGGCACATAAGTAAAAAAATAATTTTTCAGGAGAGACTTTCTTTTTAATTTACTCTTAACTGAATATAAGTATACGGTAATAATGAAATTCATGTGTGTTAAAGTAAGACCCTTTTCAATTTAAAATACAAGAAAACTTATTATTTCAAAAATTAAAAAAATATATTAAACTTATGTGATTAGGTACAAGAGAAAAATCGACTTTTTTTTTTTTTACTTATGTGGCTTTTCCCGCAGACCAAAGAATATTGACACATATATAATAAATCGTCATTGACTTTATCACCTTTTCGAATTATGCCAATTCAAGCAGATCGTGTTCTTGAAAGGATTGGGCTCATTTTAGGATCAAAAACAAGAATGTTTATCTCTTTTATCTAAAGAACAATTTATTACGCATATATCTTCATTGGCTAGGAAATGGAGCTCAACAACATGGAGTTGCAGTGACTACTGATATGCATAGACTTTGCAGAATGAAATGAAAAGTGCAATGTTGCGTAGTTCCGAAGTTTAATGGTGGAATAGGCCCCTTGTCACAATACTGTCGAAAAGTAATTTGCCTGTTCTAAGTGAATGAAGCTGTAGTGAAATCCTGCACCTAGACTTGGTAGACCCAACAGGTCCCTACTGATCTGAGACCCTACTGCAACATGAAGAATACGTGATGTCAAAGCGTGTCTGTACTCTCATGCTGCTTGCGTTATTCATTTGCTAGTAAACGAAATCATATTTGATACATATATGATGTTAACAGTTTAAAGAAACTGTTGTTGAATATGGCCATAAAGTCATGTAATATGCGCTCCTGTACATATATGACGTGTATCGTCTCAAGTGCAGGCAGTAAGGCCGTAACACGATACTACGAGAGGAGTTCGGCCGGCGTCGTGAATCGGGTCCCGGCATAGCTCAGTTGGTTAGAGAGCACTCAGCGCGAACAGCTGAGAGGTCCTGGGTTCGATTCCCGGTGCCGGTACGAATTTTTCTCGTACTTAATGGTATAAAAACAAACTGACTAGTCATACTAGTCGAGCAAAATATAATGAGGTGGGCAAGAACTCATTCTTATTTGATACATATATGATGTTAACAGTTTAAAGAAACTGTTGTTGAATATGGCCATAAAGTCATGTAATATGCGCTCCTGTACATATATGACGTGTATCGTCTCAAGTGCAGGCAGTAAGGCCGTAACACGATACTACGAGAGGAGTTCGGCCGGCGTCGTGAATCGGGTCCTGGCATAGCTCAGTTGGTTAGAGAGCACTCAGCGCGCACAGCTGAGAGGTCCTGGGTTCGATTCCCGGTGCCGGTACGAATTTTTCTCGTACTTAATGGTATGAAATCAGATCAGTCTAAATCTGACCGACACAGACCTCTAACCTGAAGAACTCTCAAGTGATGCTGGATAAGGATGATAATGATTATGTTTTTATTCAGTGTCGAAATTCAACGTGGGTGACAAATGGCAGACAAACTGTACCTGGAGGCCTTTATCAGGGACAGGGTTCTTTTACTCATCGATTTACTTCCCTTCCACAGGAAGGCATGCTGAAGATTTCATCACCTTTTAAAATCCATCATCCTCAGCCGAGACTGAACCCATAAACCTCTGATCACAATTACCATGTTGGTAAGGACAACATCATGGGAAAATAAAACTTAATATACCTCCTGCATGAAAAATTATATGATTTTAAAAAGAGGTAATTGCTCTCTTATTTTAATGTTAAAATTACGTATAACAATCACAATATTTTAAAATGGTGTTTCGTATTAATAAGTTATTAATATGGAGCTTCCAATCTCGAGCACCCCTACTATTCTAAAAACTATGTATGGGAAATCCATCTGCAATTTCCAGTACTCAGGCTGGACTGATGCTGTACGTATCACACAATACCTGTTACGCAGGTGATTCAGCCGATCTTATTGCAGTCCAGTGGGTCTGAGAATGGGATAGACTTCAAATAAGAAATACAGCATGGAACAGCACTTGTTATTAATGAATGTTTTATTAAAATATGTGTAGATTAAAATTTTTGTGAGAATTTCCTGGAGTAAATGTTCCAAACACGCCAATGAAAGAGATTTTATAAAAAGTATAAGAAGATGGACGTCATTTCGAATACCGGTATTTATTGTAATTTAAGGTAAGGTTAAACACTTTGGTTGAATTGAATTACACTCTGAATCCTGTAGTTTAATCGTACGATTGAGGGGTAGTCTCCTTTTGCGTCTTTCACGGTGAAAGAGAGCCTTGTTACCGCAGGCCAAGAGCTAACAAAGGCTGGGAAACAGCTATTACATTACTCTCGAGATTGGAAACTTCATATTTGTTAAAATTCTGACATTCAGTTGGCTCTGTAATGTCTGAAAATAAATATAGCAAACATGCCTATGCCAACACTTGCTGTCCCATATGGACGATTCCTCAAGTAATTAAAAGCTCCAATCTGAAACAAAAGAGCGACAATCAATAGTACTGTTAAACATTACACTATAATACAAGGCAGTTAGACTTTACAATAACATTAAGGGGATATGCACATCCTTTGCTAGTATAAATTTAGTAAAATACAAGAATATGTATGATAAGAACTTTCTTGTGTTAAATTTTAACGTACCTTGTTAACATATTTCGACCTATTTTTGGTCATCTTCGGAGATGGTCGTTGTTGGTCTTGGCGCCTCTTGTTTCCTGTGAGGGTGCGTTCGTAGTGTAGAGTCAAAGAGTGTATGTGTTTTGAAATTGAGTTGTGTGTTGAGAATATCGTTCGGGTGTGTTTTTGTGTGTCTGTATATTTCATATTGTTCTAGTGTGTTGAGTTTTTGGCTTTTTGGTTGGATGTGCAGTATTTCCATGTCTGTGTTGATGTCTCTGTAGGTGTGGTTGGCCTTTGTGATGTGGAGGTGTTTTGTAATTTTGTTATGGCTGTGATGTGTTCTTTGTAACGTGTTTGAAATGATCTGCCTGTCTGTCCTATGTAGAAGTTGTCGCAGGTGTTACATTTGAGTTTGTATACGCCTGTGTGGTTGTATTTGTTTGTTTGTGTCGTTTGTGTGTTGAGATGTTTTTGTAGAGTGTTATTTGTTCTGTATACGATATTGTAGTTTAATTTCTTGAATGAGGTTGCAATTTTATGTGTGTTTTTGTTTTCGTATGTTAGTGTGATGTATTTTTTGTGTTCTTGTGTTAGTGTTGTATTCTTCTGTTTTTGTGGTTTTGTTTTATCTTACGTATTATGTTGTCTATTATGTTAGGGTTGTATCCGTTTTCTTGTGCTATGTATTTGATTGTGTTTAGTTCTTCATTGTAATCCTGTTGGTTCATTGGTATGTTGAGTAGTCTGTGTACCATTGTTCGGAATGCAGCTTGTTTGTGTTGTGTGGGGTGGTTGGATGTGTTGTGTATGTGTGTTGTTGTTATTGTGGGTTTTCTGTGTACTTTGAATGTGTGTTTGTTGTCTACTTTTGTTAAACACCTCCACACATGCAAAACACATCACTAATGCCAACCACACCTACAGAGACATCAACACAGACATGGAAATACTGCACATCCAACCAAAAAGCCAGAAACTCAACACACTAGAACAATATGAAATATACAGACACACGAAAACACACCCCAACGATATTCTCAACACACAATTCAATTTCAGAACACATACATTCTTTGACTCTACACTACAAACGCACCCACACAGGAAACAAGAGGCGCCAAGACCAACAACGACCAGTTCCGAAGATGACCGAGTATAGGTCGAAACATGTTAACAAGGTACGTTAAAATTTAACACAAGAAAGTTCTTATCATACATATTCCGAAGTGATACAGTGTTAAAAGTTGTGTAATCAAGATGTAAAATACAAGATTTAATTTATACACATTCTGATTTAATTTTGCGCTGGAATTTGGTATATAGTGATTAGATGGCACTTCTAGATTAATGAACAATTTTAAAATCCAACGAATTTTCATTGTTATTAAATTGGGGGTTGCAACTTGTGTAGGGAAATTTAGTTTCTCTGATATCTTGTACAATTTTGAATATATTTCAATGCTTTCTTCTCTGTTTAATTTCTAATAAATGTGTTAACAAATCCTCCCCTTAATCAGTTGAATATATAAATAAGAAATTTTTTAGTGAATTTTTTCCATGAATTGTAAAATTTATTTCTTTCTTTACATAAAGAATTGTTAATGAAAAAGAACTTGAAATGATAAAATAGTGCTAAAAGCAGGGCTTGTTCTCCAGTATGAAATACACTTGCATGCAAAATTTCATAAATGCATCCAAAAAAAATGTGAATGTTATAATGAAAACAGATTTTGAAAATTTAACTCTTGATGTACCAATGTCACCTATAGGTGACGCTCCCTAAAAAGCTGTCCAAAATTACCAATAAGTATATTTAAATATAAATCACCGTCGACAATGCCTTAATAGACATCTGGTAACTGAAATTCAACCATTTTTGGCTACTAGCTCGTAAATCTGCAGCAGTAGAGAAGAAAACATCAGTGTGGATGCAGAAGAATCTCAACTTTGTGCGCACTTCACATAATGGCTTGTGAAAATAGAACTAAGAGTTAAGTAGTTTTATTTTTGTTTCCGTAGGCTATATACATTACTAAACTATTGATATTTTATATGCAATTTTCATAAACAGGTAAAAAAATTGCATATAGTGTATATAGGGACTACAAAGTGACATGTCACCTCCAGGTGACATTGGTCAGAGCAGAGACATTAAACGTCTGATCTCATTATATTAGTATAGTTATGTTACTTATTTTTCTTCTATAGTCTGACTGTGTATGAAATACTGGCGATGATGAACGAAGATACATTTGGAGCATCGTCTGCAAGTGATATTACCATATTTCCACCGGCTGATGGACCAGTTATCGATGAGGAAAGTGGTGATGAAACATCCAGTGACATCAAACCATCTTCCAGGAAGAATACTCAGATCTACATTTGAAGTCAACGTTACTTCTGCCAATGACGTACTAATAGATAATGATGAAGGAAATAACCCAAAACCATTAACAATTGACGAGATAACAATGTCCAATTCTTATATTGAGGACATAAACACTCAAGTTTCAACAGACAAAAACAAACTACCGAATTCAGATATGAATGAATATACATGGAAGAAATAATTATGGTGTACGAAAGAACACAGTGTTATTCTAACATTTCTCGCGATGAAAGACAATCTATTTCTAGTATTAGTCAGACTTCAGCAGAGAAAAAAAAACACAAAATAATCTACTTCTAATATTTCTTTTCGTAATAAAGAGTGGTCTGACAAAGAAGAAATCTTTACTTGTAAATCTGGAAGAGGCGGCGTAGATGAAACATTTACAGATTATAATGAATCAAAGTTACTCCTATCTAATGTTTCGAGCTCCTGTTCAGTGAAGAAATACTCGCTATCATGTGTAAAATGTCAAAATTGTATGCCCTCCAAAGGAACCATTCTATTGAATTGGACAAAAATGATATAAAAAGTTTACATTGCCATTCTCTTACTGACAGGCTACATGTCTCCCCAAAGCATAGCAATGTTTTGCGAAACAAAATCAGATGTACACAATGAACTTGTATCCAGTACCATGAGGAGAAGTAGGTTTACAGAAATCCATAAATATTTACATTTTTCGGACAATTTCAATCTTCCTCCTAATGATGAATTTGGTAAAGTCCGAAGATACTTCGAGATCCTAAATGATGATTTTGGTCAACAGTTTGAAAATGTATGGTCGAGTCACAAATCTATTCATGAAACAATGGTTTCCTATTATGGGAGATATAGTGCCAATCAGCATATTCATGGAAAGCCATTGAGTTTTGGATATAAACTATGGTCAGCAGCTACACGTCTTGGCTATCTTGCTGCGTTTGAACCATACCAAGGAGCTAAACAGGCCAAGCAGAATATGGGTTAGTAGCTGCTGTTGTGTTGGAACTTGAAAGCAGATTACCGGCAGCTTTTTCACCTTAGTTTTTACTTTGACAATTTCTTCAAAAGTCTCAAGTTGTTGTCAGTTCTTACTGAACACAAATGGAGGAACAGGAACCATTAGAGAAAAACCCATGGGGAAGTGTGTGGTTGAAGAATGATGCTAAGCACATGAAAAAGCGCAATCGTGGTGCAATATCTTTCGCTGTGACACAGGATGATGCTGTTGTTCGATGGCATGATAATAATATTGTCACTCTTGCTTCAAACTGACACAACGTAACTCCAATTTTGAAAGCAGATCGAGTCAGTGTTATTGCAGGGAAACGAAGCAAAATTCAAGAGGATTGCCCTTCGGTTTTTGAATAGTACATCAAATACATGGGAGGAGTAGACAGATTTTACGAAAATGTTCATTCTTTGAAAGTGAGCTTTCATGGAACGAAATGGTGTACTCAATTTTGCATTTGATCTCGATGCAACCTGTCATAATGCGTGGTTAGTATCAAGAAGAGATGCAATACAAAAAGACTTGACATTTGTGAATTCCGGCGAAATATCGTGCAAGTATGTTGTGGTCTCTATGGGAAAGATCCATACAGACACCCAGCCAGCGATTCAGTCTCATCCAGTAGTATTATTACATATATGCTATTTTAAATATTCTCCACTGAATAAAATATGATATTGCAGTCATTAAATGTGACAATAAGATTTATTGCCCAATGTCACCCACAGGTGACACCCCTACAGTCCGTTTCTAAATATGATTTTCCATGAATTCTCAATAAAAAAGACTTCTATAGCTTTTAATTAACATTATTTAGTCATTTATAAACAATTTGTATATCTGTAATGAGTTTGGGCTAAGACAGGTTAAGTTACAGGAAATTAACAACAAACTTACCGAAGGTCTACATCGTCCTATTACTAACAGCATCAGATTGCCTTTAAGAACTGAGTTTCTACACATGATTTTGTGCAAAATGTAAAAGATCTATTGCGATTTTTCCTGGAATCTCTCCATATACGTCGACCTGGTTGGCGAGTTGGTATAGCTCTGGCCTTCTATGCCCAAGGTTGCGGGTTCGATCCTGGGCCAGGTCGATGGCATTTAAGTGTGCTTAAATGCGACAGGCTCATGTCAGTAGATTTACTGGCATGTAAAAGAACTCCTGTGGGACAAAATTCCGGCACATCCGGCGACGCTGATATAACCTCTGCAGTTGCGAGCGTCGTTAAATAAAACATAACATCTCTCCATATACACCTTAAGGGATAGTCTTCTTCTCTGCCTTTCGAGTGATGCATTTAGTATAGATTCGAGGTATTTCACTGGTTATAGATAACTTCTCAGTTTCCTATATCCTGTGTGTTGCCTACATTCAGGGCAGTCCAGAAACGTATTGATTGTTCTTTGTATGTATCAACAGGAATACCATTCACAAAGCTATTTTGGTAGCTAAGTTGTCAGGGTGCTGGCTTATAATGACAACAGACCTGAATTTAAATCATGGTGGAGTTGCATTTGTTTCGAAAAACAGGGCACTACTTGTCCTTGAACGCATTTGCCACTAGCTGGCGCAGAGATCATGGACATTTCGACCATAGCATCAACGAAGCATTAATCGCAAAGTGTGTGGTACAATAAACGAAACACATTCGAAACATTTCTTTCCGAAATTTTGCCGAAACCATTCTTGCTGACAAATTTAATTTTACGTCCATAAACTCTCAGACTCACTAGAGCCACTTTTATTTTTATTTTCGTGTATTTTGTAAAGAATAACTATTGGAAGTTCAAAATTTTTATCAGACTTCTTTTTAATGTCTCATTCTTCAAAGAATATTAGCTTTCCTCTTCGTCCCATATTTGTCTCAAGGAATTATGGTCAGACTATGCACACAGTCATAAAGTATTTTATTGACAAATAATAATATTAATACACATACCAATCCACCGTGATCTCGGAGCCAATTATTCAGTCTTCCAATGACGTATGGACGGAAAGGTGCTGGCAGGAATAATACAAAATTCTCAACAAGTGCTCTGATTGCTAGATCACAGCCAAGAAAGGCAGCCACAACCACTGCATGTGGTATGGAATCATTCCCCTGCAACATAAATTTGTTTTAGTTTCATACAGAATAAAAAAGGTAAAATATGTACGCTTGTCCACCTATAAATATTATGAGCAAAGTTAAATTTTTCATTAACCAGCAAATTTCTACATGTTAAAATGTCTGCCTTATTGTAATACAGAGTATCCCAATAAAACGTGTATACGTTTTATTTCCATGTACACTGACAGCCACAAAAATGCAACACTGTCACTCCACCCTTATATAGGTCTTTCCTTTCTCAGTGCGTTCTTAACATCTCTTCTAAGGAAGGTAGTATAATATTTCCTATTGACATTTTGTCCCTTGGACACCCATTGTAGAATATTCCCTCTAGTGTTAAAGAGTCAGCATGATTTTAGTAGGATTGATATGACTTTTTTTTTTTGCTGAATAATCTGCGTGTTTTCATAATAAAGGTTGCTGATGAAAAATGTCTCAACTAACTCTCATTACACTTGTGATGGTGATGTTCAGAAACTGTGGATCGATTTGTTATTGTGCTCTGTGGTGATAACAGATTTCGACATTCAGTGAGTTCATGTGACACACAACCTCATTTTAAGACATAAGCTCTCTCTCTTCTGACACTCTTAAAGGTAAGCGTTCACTACATCGTATTGCACTCATCGGACGAATTGCACGGATCGGAAAAAGACTATCTTTGCTGTAATTGTTATGTAACCGCGTTCACTACATCGTATCAGACGCATCGCCTCTCAGCAAATCCGTCCACATTTCTCGGATGGGCAACTTTTCCAATGCGTGCGATCATGGCCTTCTTTAATAAATCAATTTCAATTGATCAACTGTTACTATTATGTTGTGCCATGTTCAGTGTTGCGCCAAAATGGCAGACGGAAAACTTATTTCGCGTGTAGAAAATTGCGAAGAATTATATAATTTGAGGCATTCCCATTACAGTAATCAAGTCGTTTCTTGCAAATATATTATGTAACCAATATTTCTTTCGTTTCTTCCTCATCAATTAAGACGCATGAAGAAATTACAAATTCTTATTTGCTAACAGACGTAATTAATAGACCTAACCTCAACTCCTCTGTTTTCAGTAATGTCAATATCGTACGACGTCATGTATTAAACAGCTGATAGGGGAATCCGATGAGGCGATGAGGTGGAGCCGTTACAGTGAATGCACTGCACTTAAAATATCTGTTGCGTGCGATTCGTACGAGGAGTGCGATACGATGTAATGAACGCTTACCTTTAAGAGTACAAAATGTTCCTCTAGCAACAATCTTTTATCTTCAAAATGTGACTGCTGATGCTGATCTATCCTTACTGGTGCGAGACTCATCATCAGTGCTTTGATTTGATTATGTTGGTTTCAACTTGTGAAAACAGTATATCTTGCCACTGAATTTTCACTACAGGACTGATTAATGTGATGAATAATTTCTGAAAAACTTTTCTAAAGCATAAACACAGAATTCAGTAGCGCAATGTTGGGATTCCACTGACGGAATATCTTATTACTCCCTTTTATCGTCTTTGTATTTTTTTTTAAATTTAAATTGTATTTAATTTGTTCAGAATTATGTATTTTGTAGTTTAATCAACTTTTGCATTTTCTGTAATTTGTTACGTTTTATAATATATTCTCTATTTTGTATTTTCTCCATTCCATACATAACGAGATGCCAGACATGTAATGGAATGAATTGCAATAAAGCCATATGTAACAACATATGTAATTACTCTGTCATAGAATGGTTATATTAAAGTGGCAATAGTTAAACTTAGCAGTCTGAAAACAAACGAATACAGCACTAAAAATATAAATACATATGCTATTATGTTTTGAGAAATGGGGATGTTAAGCCTGGCGGCCCCCTTGGTGCTATTCAACAGGAGTAGGCTATGTGCTGGCACCGGGTTTCTCCTTCTCCCTTCCTCACTTTCACCATCATCCTCACACATTCCCTACAATACACTTACACGAACAGTTATCTAGTACAGGACATAACTCTTCACAGATACATATCATGCATAACGTGGCCTGCCGAAGTGATGTGCAACTTGAAAATGGGTCACAGTCCTCCGGTCTATCCGAAGCATATGAAACCCGAATCATTAGGCATTAGACACACACACACACATATTTTGAGACATATTATCGTTTTAGTTTTTAATTCTCACTACAGCCAGTCCACATAATTTTCAAACAGTCATGGTAATGCATTTATACCAGTAATAAAAACAATACAGCATCATGCAGGATAAGGGAAAAAGTATTTAAGTATTTAAATTACCTTAAAAGTACCGGTAAATAAAAGAATCAAGGGAAAAAAAGACATTACAAAAATCTAGGTCATACAACTACAAGTAATGGAATAAGTTTTATCAGCTAACTTAGAAACAAATATGTACAGCTATGAATTAGAAGATCTAATATCTTGCTTAAAAGTACCGGTAATAAAAGAATTAAGGGAAAAAAGGCATTACAAAAATCTAGGTCATACTTACAACTACAAGTAATGGAATAAGTTTTATCAGCTAACTTAGAAACAAATATGTACAGCTATGAATTAGAAGATCTAATATCTTGCTCTAAAATATAAAAAAAAAGATGTGTATTGCCACAATGAGAAGTGCAATCAGTATCATAAGGTTTGTTTCAATTATCTATACCGTACTAATAATAAATCTGTAGCCGAAATTTTTCTGGTAATTTTCGATTTTCCAAAAATAATTGGTGTTAACATATATAATTAATCATCCTGAAACCGATAATCGCTTTTTTGAAATTTTTGTTTGTATATCTGTCTGTCTATCTGCCTGTCTGGATGTTTGTTATCTTTTCACGCGATAATGGCTGAGCGGATTTCGATGAAAATTGGAACATACATTAAGTTCGTTGTAACTTAGATTTTAGGCTCTATGGCATTCAAAATACTTTATTTAAAAGGGGAGTTATAAGGGGGCCTGATTTAAATAAACCGAAATATCTCGCTTATTATTGATTTTTGTGAAAAATGTTACATAACAAAAGTTTCTTTAAAAATTATTTCCGGTAAGTTCTATTCCAGGCAAAATTTTGATAGGACTGATATTTAAGTCTGTCTGTCTATCTAGATGTTTGTTACCTTTTCACGCGATAATGGCTGAACGGATTTCGATGAAAATTGGAATAGAAATTAAGTTCGTTGTACCTTAGATTTTAGGCTACATGGCATTCAAAATACTTTCTTTAAAAGGGGGGTTATAAGGGGTCCTGAATTAAATAAACCGAAATATCTCGCTTATTATTGATTTTTGTGAAAAATGTTACATAACAAAAGTTTCTTTAAAAAAGATTTTCGATAAGTTTTATCCCAAACAAAATTTTGATAGGACTGATATTTAAGGATATACAAGAGTTTTAAAATAACAATACAACACATTTCCACTGCCGCCTCAGATTGTAGTGTCGTTGTTCCGTAACTTCTATGTGCAGAATATTAAATGTTTTAGTAGGCAGAAAAACAAATTTATTCATTCTATGGCAGTAGTGCATAGGAGATCGTGAATTCTTACATTTTCGAAAGAAAGAAATATAATTAAGTTATATATAGTAGATTGTATACCCAAATGCCAGATGGAAAGATACATGCCATTATTCATTACCGCCTCAATTACCAATACCAAAAACATTAATCAAAGTCTATAATCAGTTACATGAACACAAGCCATCTACAACAGACAATAGAAACAGGAACTCAACAAGAGTAAAAACGGCCTGCTGATATACCCACATATTCTAAACACGTGACATGACCACAGATGTTAAGGCGTGAATAAAATAAACTTGCCAAAAGAGAAAAAGATGCACAGTAAGGTTAACATAAAAATATCTTCGCACACAATCAACTCTATTAATTTGGAGTGATTTATTAAAGGATGCATTCAAGACTAATTTATAAAAATGTTAAATGAATTATCATTGCACCAAATGAGTGGTCTCTGGACCAAAATGATAGCATTTTAATTATTTAAAGAGAATTTAAATTAAGTATCATATTAAACGATTTATTCTTCTATCAAACACGAATGTTCCCTGGACCCAATATTCTATTTTAATTATGTAATTACTTTATACTGGTGTGTGTATATATATATATATTTTTTTTCTAATAAGTGCAGCGGAGCGCACGGGTACAGCTAGTTCTCAATAAGTACGTTCACCTAATTAAATAAATTACGACAGGTACGTCTAACTAATTAAATATTTACACTACTAGTACACAAAATAAAGCCAATGTATTAAAAAGTTCCATCTCCAATAATATACAATAAATGATCCTAACCTAGGAAGTTATTAAGAATTAAAAAATTATAGACCTTAGCTTCAGGAGATGAATAAACGTCCTGAATGAGGGAGAAAGAGATACAACTTGGACTTTTTCCAGTGCTGACAAAAATATGATTTCCACGACGTTTTGAAGGTTGGTCTCCCTTAGTCTTCAGGTGGAATGATAAACAGTACTATGCTTGCTTAGTTACAATTAGTTCAAAATATTACAATATGTATATTGCTGAAAAAGAAACCGAAAAGGAAATGCCTGTGGGTTAAACCATGGATTGCGAGACGTGACAAGAAAATTATCTATCAAAACTCACTAAAAAAAAAAAAAGTACAATGTGAGGACTTGAAATAGTAATATGCGTTACAAGAGCGGTATGTTGAAGTTTTCATGTTCGAGGAAAAGTTTGAAAAAGCGAAACGTAGTTGAGCTTTTTTAATTTCCGAGAATTGAAAGAAAACATGCCGCTCATGTATCGTACATTATTTTGTGCGAAGATCATTTATTACATACCTGAAAGAGGAATTTCTAATTAGTTGCAATGAAATCTCCATCTTGGTTTCTGTTCAATGACGGCAATTTTGGAAAACAAATATATCTATCTTCAACACTGTTGCTTTAAAATGCTTTCTGTGTTTACTATACTCCAGCAGGCCGTGATATATGTCTGTCTTTTTTTTCCCCCAGTCTATAAATACGAACTTAAAACAAACGGCTTCCTTAATGTTACATGCATCACGAAATGCAGTAACTTTGGTGGAGTTGTAGAGTTTACTTAATTTTTGCAAATATTTAAAAACAATAATTAACAGTGCAATTTAGGTGAAATTGCAGTGGTAAGTTTCCAATTTATAATTATTACTATATTGAACGTCTCTAAAAATAATGTTAAAAGCCTAAAGCAGTAAAATGAATATGTCACTTAAGCGGTAAGAAGAGGGAAATTGTTATGTGTGTTCGCTTGGGAATACTGAATGTCAGGGGCGTATTTTTCGGGCTACTGGCGGTAGCCCAAGGAAATTACAAAAGAAAAAGTTTATAATATAACATAATGTAATAATTTTGTATTATTAGTTTTACCATAGTAATTAAAATTAAAGTAATTGTTAGATATATTTAGTGTAATAATAGGGTCAGCGGTAGCCCAAACCCTTTAACCAGTATACGCCATTGCTGAATGTGGAATTTTAGACTTACCACGGGTTGGTTTTGTGCGGAAACCAAGCAAATACGCACGATCTCGCACAAAATAATATAAATTAATTGAGAATGGTTGAAGATAATTTTCAGTTTGTACAGATTTGTGCATCACTTCTGTAACAGCAGTTATAGTGTCTGCTATTTTTATATACACTTCTTATCTTTTATTTCTGTTTTTGTAGTCCGTGTTTTGTGTTTTATAATATTTCATTTGCTTCATATTCTCATTAGAATTTTGGTCGTAGCAACAGTCCAACAATATCAAAGAAACTTTTATAAAAGAAAACCCATTACACTATCATATATTTTATAAAAGATCTTAGTTCAAAGAACTTTGATAGTGTAATACCAGCCAAAGGAAAAAGTGATCTATACCTTTTCATATAAGCAATCTCATATTTTTGGAATTCATGTGTGAAAAATG
This sequence comes from Periplaneta americana, assembly GCF_040183065.1. NCBI lineage: Eukaryota > Metazoa > Arthropoda > Insecta > Blattodea > Blattidae > Periplaneta > Periplaneta americana. The sequence goes on along the minus strand of NC_091119.1, from coordinate 166,529,893 downwards.
TGAAACCATAATTGGTGAGCATTTCTTACTTTGCCCCGTTATTTCATTCCTTACATACCAGCTCAACCAAATAGCAGTTACCAAGCGTATAAAGAACATTTACGAACAGAATCATGCATATAGTACAAGGTGAGCAAGACAGCATATCCTAGCTGTAAAAATGTATATTGTACCGTTTTGCAGGCAGCCAACTGCTTGCTTGTCTGCGAACAGTGGGCTGTAAATCAGCCATAATCTGAAATCAGCATACATTAATTTTATTTTTACAGATAAAAACATTCACTAAGTATGTAGGAAATAGAATAAGTAAAGTACCTACAGTATTTAACATTCCTGGAGTAAATTATTTAATACCTGGCCAGGGGGACTTTCGGCAAAATGTAAGAACACAAAAAACGATGCTCAGGAGTTGACATGTTGATCTGATAGTGGTTTGATAGTGACTGTGCTTGTCACTGAAGTCAAGTAATGGAGGTTCAAATCTAGCTGAGAGTGATGGATTGTCGAAAAAAAATCACAAGTGTGACTTCCACTGGAGTGCAGTGGACGAGAACAGCGAGGGACAGGCAGGCATGAAAAAGACTGGAAGAAATTACAAACACTTTGTAAACTGTGTATAGTTGTGTATTGTTTATAGTTATTTTTGTGTTAGTTTGAATAGTTTGAGTCCGTGTATAGTAGGTATAGTTCAGGTATTTAGTTAGTATAATTTTTGTGTTCAATTGTATGGTTTTTGTGTGTTTAGTTTAGATAGTTTGTGTGTTTAGACTGTATAATTTATGTGTGTAATTTGTATAGGTTTTTTGTGTGAATTAAGACTGTATATGTGTTCAGTTTGTATAATGTTTTGTGTGTTTAGTGTGGATAGTTGTGTGTTCAGATTATAATTTATGTGTTTAGTTTGCATAGTTTTTTTGTGGATGTTTAGTTTGCATAATTTATGTGTTTAGTCTGTATAGTTTTTAGTGCTTAGTTGGTACAGTTTGTTTAAGTGTTTAGTTTGTAAGTATAGTGTAAGTTCTCTTGGATTGGCTCCCCAAGTGTAGTAAACCTTCAGCTCATCCTACACTCCTGTAGGAGGCCGCTGCTCTTATGGGATTTCAGGCTTTTCGTATTTCGACTTCCATTAGAAGATATGTAAAGCCATTTTCTGCATATAGGAAATTTAATGCAGTTAAAAGCAGAAGATTTAATGCAGTTAATTGCAAACATGCAGAGAACATCATAATTGACACAGATATGTAGACGACATACTAATAGTATATAAAGGGGAGGGGGGGGGGGAAGACAGATTGAAAACCTACACAAACACATAAACAAATACATTCGAAACTACACTATACACTAGAAACAAAAAACAACAAAATCCATAAATTTCTTAGATATCACAGTAACAAAAACAGACGTCGCCCTCGGTAGCATAGTTGGTATAGCGCTGGCCTTCTATGCTCGAGGTAGAGGGTTCGATCCTGGCCGAGGTCGAAAGCATTTAAGTGTATTTAAATGCGACAGACTCATGTCAGTAGATTTACTGACATGTAAAAGAATTCCTGCGGGACAAAATTCTGGCACACCGGCGATGCTGATATAACCTCTGCAGTTGCGAGCATTGTTAAACCATAATTTTATTTAATAAAAACAGAAAACAGACGCATGTTCAAAATATACAGGAAACCTACCACCACAGTACTGTCTTCATGCTACGAGTTGGCGCGGGGATTAGATAGGCGGGACAGGGGAACTTTATGCTACGCTCTGACCTGAAAACTTCGGTCCACTTACTTGGCTACAAGGGAACGGAGTCAGACATAAAAGATTCCGCATCTTCGGTGTTGTCGCTATGACTATCATTATCACATTTTTCAAAATTGCTGGAGTATGCTCTGTCCATGATAATCGTCTGTTTATGTTCCAGCCGTGTATATTAATTCGAATCTCTCAACAAAGTCATTAGCCCCACCATCCCCATCCTGATGGATAACAATGAGTGTTCTGGACACATTTATAGTAGTCAAAGTCCCGTAACATTTTTATCGTGCCAGCACTTGGGAAACGTTAAATTGGTAGGCCTATCTATCCGCATCTTGTCCAGATACAAAATCGGTTTTTCCACTTTCCTAAGCTTTCTTATTTGCTGTAGATATCTTCACGTGTTCTAATTTACAGTGTTTTCCTCTTTTTTTTTTTTTTTTTTGTTTGCACTTCTCCCACCTGAAATCCTTTTTCTTCAGTATTCGTCTTAATGTTGTCTTTCATTTCAAATCAGTTTTCTATTGTAAAAGGGTAGAAGTTTGTTGCAGCTTGGTACTATTTTTTTTACTTGTTATTTAATGACACTGTAATAACTACTAGCTTCTTCAGTGTCGATTGAATTGATGATGGCGAGATGGTATTTGGCGAAATGAAACCAAGGATTCGCCATAGATTACCTGACATTCGCCGTCCGCTTGGGAAAACCTCGGAAAAAACCCAACCAGGTAGTCAGCGCAAGCGGGAATCGAACTCAGTCCCGAGCGCTACTGCAGATCAGCAGGCAAACGCGCTACCTCCTGAGCTACGCTGGTGGCCCTCTTTCTTTTTCAAATAAAAATTCTCAATTATATCTTTGTCAATCTCCCGTCGAAGTCATCTACATTTGCATTTCGGTAGTCTGGACGTTTCCGTTTTTTCTTTCTCCCTCAGGGGCCCGTTTCACAATCCTTACAAATTACAAATTAACAATTTACAAATAACAAGTAAAAGATTACAAATGCTTGTAAATTGTGTTTCACAATGCTATTTTATTAGTTTGTAAAGTCTGACGAACTTTACAAAATCAGCTAAAGAAATTTACAAATACGCATTATTGGTTACACAATATCGCCAACGACAGTTTACTAAAATCGCTAAGGAGCAGAGCTAAAATCGCTGTATTTTTACTACTGTCGATACACATGTTTATATTTTGTACTAAAATAGATTATTCTAAGCTTGCTGATTTATATTTCACCAACAGAAAATATAAAGTATTGTTAAAAAAAATTAAAAGTATTTAGATTTTTATATATTGGCGACAATGGAGTTTCATGTGATGTGATTGGTCGAGTATACCAATAATTCTATTTACTTAAATGACCAAAGTTAGCATAAAATTCAGTTAAATAAGTAAATAACAGATTTGGTCCACGTACAAATATGCAATTGATAAAATAATTACGATGTCTAAACACAAAATCAGGTTAATTGTTTGTGTTGATCCATCAGTATTTATTAATGTTGCATTCCTAACCTCTCAAACATTAGAATCCCATCAGCAGCATAAAGATTCTGTGCTATAGTAAACAACATTTCGGTGGTCAAAAACCTGCCCCGAATTTAACTCTTTTAACAACATCAACAACCCTGTGGGCAGTTTTGCACACTGATATCTTAGAAATTCCGTGCTTATCTGCTAACCCACGGAACTGACAGCTAGTATGCATCCAATGCAAAACAATACAGTTCTCGCTTTGAGGTTAGGGCATCACTTTTCTTTTTTGGATGTTGGATATTATGATGTCCCATATCTTGTAGGTGGGAGAGATTCCAGCGAAACGGGACTCGAAACGACTTCAGAATACCGCGTAAGTAGTGTCGCTATTGCATTATTGAATTATTTATTTTTGGTGCAGGGAACTTCTTTATTAAGTTCGAGTATTTATTAAATACAATCTTCGTATATAAATACTTACGCGGTATTCTGAAGTATAGCGCGGGACTCATTCGAAACCTTTCATTAAATTTATACAATGATACGAACGTGTTACTAATTCTTGCCCGGAGAATTTTACGTATACGTCTTCGTTTGATTAGGCCTAAATTCAATATCTTCGTCTGAGTCATTAAAATTCCTTAATAACATCAAAACTGCTTTAGTTTAATTCTTAATATTATCCACTTACTCAAAAATCAATTTAATAAGTATTTATTTATTGTATTTATTATCAAAAACCTGTCTCGAATTTAACTCTTTTAACAATATCAATTACCCTATGGGCACTTTTGCACACATAACTTAGAAATTCCGTGCTTATCTACTAACGCACGGAACTGACAGGACTGACAGCTAGTATATTAAACCAATGCAAAACAATAGTTCTCGCTTTGAGGTTAGGGCACCACTTTTCCATGTTGGATGTGATGTCCCATATCTTGGAGGAGAGATTCCAGCGAAACAGGACTCGAAACGACTTCAGTGTCGTTATTATATTATTGAATTAATTTATTTTTGGTGCAGGGAACTTCTTTTTTTAAGTGCGATTATTTATTAAATACAGTCTTCGTATATAAATTACTCATGAGGTATTCTGAAGTATAGCGCGGGACTCATTCCAAACCTTTCATTAAATACAATGATACGAATGTATTATTAATTCTTGGCCGGAAAATTTTACGTATACGTCTTTGTTTGATTAGGCCTAAATTCAATATCTTCGTCTGAGTCATTAGAACTACTTAATAACATCAAAACTGCTCTAGTTTAATTCTTAATATTACCCAGTTACTCAAAAATTAATTTAATAAATATATCTTTATTGTATTTATTCAGAATTTGTTGCAATATCAAACTTTACACATCTCAGAGCTATTGTAGAAAAATGTGCTAACTTTACAAGTAAAGTTTACACGTTTGTAAAACTATCCTTCATTGTGAAACAGAATGCTTGTAAAGTGAGCAAAATTTCATTGGTAAAGATTTTATTTCCTTTGTAAAGTTCAACATTACAAACAAAGATTGTGAAACAAAAGTTTACAATCTACAAGCAAAGTTAACAAATTACAAAGCTTGTAAACATTGTGAAACAGGCCCCAGGTGTCGACAACGCACTTTCTTCTGTTCAGTCTTTCATTTCATTCCCTATACACTGTATTGTTCTTGTGGGTAGATTAGAGTACTTTTCTACCTTTGCTGTAGGTTTCGTAGAGGAATGCAAAGGTACTTTTGTTCTTTTTCTTCATCACAGAATTATTTTGCACTTCTAATAATATTCCTTTCTTCGCTAGAGATTGTCAATCCTTGTTTCCTCTTTGTCGACATATTTACAATAAACAAAAAACTGCTATAAACCTAAATAACAGTATACAATAACATAAATTCTATTAACTATATTATTATCAACACTATTAACACGAAAAGCAAAGGATAACTAAAGCAATACAAAGATTTGCGGTAAACTGAAAACAATTGTCTTGTTGAAACTAATAAAACACTACAATAAAAACCCCACTATTATTTTCACAAATTCGCAAAGATTCATAGATACGTGTAGTAAATGTTTGTGAAACAGGAATATTGCAGTGAACAGCGCGGTGTGCATGTGCGACTGTTTCCCTTCCGCCCCGTCTAAGTACTTCAGGCGACTTCTCCTGGCGTGACAACGGTAACACACATACACAACACCTCCAATCACCCCACACAACAGAAACACTCAGCATTCCGATCCATGATACACAGACTCGTCAACATTACCATGAGTCAACAAGACTATAAGGAAGAAAATACACACTATCAAATACATAGCACAGGAAAATGGATACAACCCTAACATAATAGACATCACAATAAAGACTAAACGCAAACAAGAAGACACCACATACATGCAAGGAAAAAACAAATGCATCACACTAACATACGAAAACAAGAACACATACAAGATTCCATCATCATTCAAGAATAGTACAATTATGCAACGAGCCTATAATGGTAGTAATTAAGACGCAAGTATGATTGTTTATGAAACTCGCTTGCGCTCGTTTCATAATTTTCATACGAGCGTCTTAATTACCATTATAGGCAAGTTTCATACAACTTTTTATGCTCGACCATATTTCTAACTTGAAAGTATTCAAAATTATGGTTATGTGCGAACTGACCTGAATTGTGAGATGTGCGCAGACGCGAAAGTATTGATTTTTTTTCCGAGGCCGAATTTCATTGACCTTGGCACAGAATAAGATGAACATTACTCTGGTAGGCTATAACCTGAAAATTGATTTAGAATTGAAAAACGAGATGACAAATTGAATTTATTTGAATATTATTTACAATTAACTCTAATTATTATAGTAACAGAACATAACCTTCTGGGACAGTATTGGATTTCCAGCCTCCGTGACTTTTCGCTAATTCTCTTTCGATTGCATATCCGAGAATAATCGATACTTGCGATTTTATAACGGTACAAAGCTGACTTGTCATTGGCTGAGGTTTTATAACGGTACAAAGCTGACTTGTCATTGGCTGAACACCTGTACTTTAATGAGTAGGTGTACTTTAATGACATGCATTAAAGGACTACTACCAGGTGTATAATTACTACATTTCGGCATGGTCGAGCATAAAGTAAGATACAACATTTCACACAGAACACACAAAAAACATCTTAACACACAGAAAACACACACAAATAAATACAACTTAAGTGTAAACAAACTATCATGCAACAGTTGCAACAACTTTTACATTGGGCAGACTGGAAGATCATTTCAAACACGTTACAAGGAATATATCACTAAGGAGCGGATTCGTATGTAATTAAATATTCTTTTTGCGTGTGATAAAACACAATTAACAAAGTTAAAAATTCCGAACGTGAAATTTCAAGTTCAAAACCCGAATTTTATTTCACATAAAAACACATAATTTCACAAAAAAAGTATGTAAATACATATTTTTCAGGAAATCTATTATAAACACATAAATCTTGGAGTTTTTTTACTTAAATAATTTTTTTACAAGAACTTTTAAACATTTTAAAACTAAATCAATTATGTCACTCAGAAGTATGTTATCTTTTAAAGAATTCTTGGTTGCTTCGTGTTTCTAAGCACTATGTGGTGTATCCGTGATCCATTTTTGTGATAGTATCGCCTCAAGTTCTGAGAACTGCTAGACAGCATATCAGTGTTGTTATTAGAGAATAAATTAACATGGACAAGGAGGAGAGATCTTGCAACACATAATTAGGAATGTTTATTGTTGCTGAAGATGATTTCATTCCACGCTTTGTTTGTGAAACACAACAGATAAGAGCAGGGTATGAACATTATTTAATTTAAACAAATCTCTCGCCTCTCGCACATGTCCAAGTAAGGCAATACGTCTTGTTGTGATTCCATGTTATTGAGCTTCGTCGATCGCTATCCTTCAGGATATACTGAAAGATGGTTGTTTAAAAAACGATTTGGCTTTCCTATTAGCAAATGTAAGCTTTTTGTGTGACACCATAAAAAAATCGAAACATCCAAAAACCTGTTGTCTGAAACAAGGATGTGTGTGCCGTGAAAATTAAACTAGACTCGCTATCAGGTTCAGAAGTACAAGTACTAAGGGACAAATTCCAGAATGTGTTTGGGAAAAACAGTGGATATAAAAAAATGTGTAAAGTTGCTCAAGTATTGGAGGCTGTGCCTGTAGGTGAAATTGACAGTGTTTGTTTTTGTGTCATTCCTCTCTTTAAATATGCACGTCTGACGTCCTGTGATATGGAAAGATCGTTTTCACAGTATAAGTCGTTGTTCAGAGATAATCGGCATGCATTTATGATGGAGAATTTGGAGATGACCTTTGTTGTTCACTGAAATTCTCGACCAACTACTAGCACTCAAGTGTGGTGGGTGGGTACCTATAATCTTTTCGCTGTAAGAAAAATCCTAATATAAACAATAGCACGTGACTGAAGTGAAGCTTCATTGGCTGCGGTTTGGTGCCACAGATTCTCAGTACGTGTTCCTGCCCATTGTTGTACATTCTGTTTCATGTTAAAACATTTCCCATTACTCATCAAGTAGACCTAACCTCACTACTATGCATTTGTTTGCTAAGGAAACATTTACTTTATAATTACTGTAATTAAATTATTTTAAACTTAAGTGTAAGGTCAATCGCTGCCGGACAAAGGAGTTATTTCTTCCAATCAGAGTCGTCAAAACTATCGTCAGCAGGATTTAGGACAAGACAGTCCACAACAGCGTCAGTTATCCCTTCCAGTTGGAACATGCGGTCTGATTGCCTTGCTCTGAATAGATAATGTTGGATTCAACTCACTTATCATATACATTTAAGACTATTTGTTTTTCTCCGCTTTTGAGAGGATTTCCACTCTTATGTTTAATAACCACATACACTGAGAATGCAGTACCACGTGCTTACGTGAACAATTAGGAGCTCGAGTAACGCCAGCTTGTTACAAGAACAGACTACCTGGGTATTACTGTTGGTATTCATCTGCGTTCATAGTACATAACATAATATAAAAGTAGCTTTTCTTTTACATAGCATTTTACATATGAGTGAAGTTAAATGTTTCATCGTATTTAAGAACTAGAATTCAATTTTTTTATTTTAAAATAATACAAGATTATGGTTTCCAAATACGGACTATATTTTCCTGCGTCATGTGAGTGTTTCGACTGAGAGCCAATCACGGGTATGACAGCAACGTGCTTATGTTTACATTAGGATTTTTCTTACAGCGAAAACAGTATAGTAACATTTTTTTTCTTCCAAGCTAAGTCAGGTATTTTTATCTTATTTAAAAAATATATATATATTTTTTTAATTATTTTTAGCAAATATTTTCGTACTTTTTAACACATAAAAAATATATATATTTAAATTTTTAGCACATAAAAATCCGCTCCCTATATATCACAGCCATAACCAAACTACACATCAATTCAACCTGCGCAGAACACAACACAAACTCCAAACATAGCTACAGCAACATAGACAATGACATGAAAATACTACACATCCAGCCAAAAAACCAAATATGAAATTTATAAACATACAAAAACACACCCACATCACATTCTGAACACTCAACTTAATTTCAAACACACATCCTTTTCGACACAATCATGAACACACCACACCACAACAGAGAACCAGAAGATAGCGTGGGATCTCCACTAGGCTTTGGACAATGAAGACAGCCCTTCGAAAACTAGTTGCCAGATAAATTCTTAAATATTAACAAAGTAAAGAAGTTGGAAAGTTGATAATTAAAAGTTCCGTTCTTCCAAGATTAAAGATAATGTTTTTTTTTCTCTTTTTTTTTTTAATTGACTCCGTGTTCAGCATCTGTAAACATATTCTGTAAATCCTAGTTCTCTTATAGACCCTTGCCTTTCAAACACGTTATATTACATTTTGATGTAGGTAGCTAATTGAAAATGAAACAATTCCAGTGTTGGCATCAAGGATGGAAAAGGAGAGTTGAATGTGCCTTGTCAATTCTTGTAGAGATGAATGTTATTCCTTAGAGAGAGAAGTTTGTAATCACTATTTGATAATGAAGCTTGTTACTTTATTTTCAATGTTTTCTTTTACTCTGAAATGTCGAGATTTTTCACATAACCTATGCATTAGATAATACATGGGCATAATTTTCGGTTACGTGAGGCACTCGGTTTGAAATAGTTTGTTTACTAGGAGAGAAGACTGCAGAGTAGGATGGGAAATATAAACTGCTTATTGTAATCGCTAAGGCGGTCAGTGGCGAATTATTAGGAAAGCGCTTGGTTAACGTGAGACTCTCGAAAACTTTAATTCAATATGGCAAATTAATTCGGCAGCTTTAATCATAAACCTCTTTACTATTTCTCCATCATTGAAGGATTTAAATCACAGGCGAGAAATTGCGTAACTAGCCAATAATATTCCATCATGTTGTCTATGTTTATTTTCTTGAATATTCTGGCGTTTCTCAAGATTACTTAATAGATTTGCACGTTCTCGACCTAAAATAATTTCAGGAAATCATATTTCGTTTTCTACGCACATTTGATACTTTTTTTTATAAATTTCTTTTGGAAATAATACGTACAAACAACATTTAATTCCTCGTACCTTTTAATGCAGCGTGTTTAAGGTATAATGTCGTATTTAGTACACTATGCAAATGTTAAGATCATACATTTTCTTCGGAATAGGCTAGTACGAAAAATAACATTTAATTTGTCTTAAATTCTAATTCAGCATGTTCTTTTTGACATAAGGAGTAATGTCGTTGTATATTAAATTTATTAATGCCTAATAGGATTTTCGAGCATAACATACATCGTATGTTCTCCCCTTCTAAACAGCAAAAAAACTTTTCCTCCCATTTCTCATGAAATAATCGTTTTCTAACGTGTACATACTGCTTTGATAATGCCATTATGCCACCACTGATATTGCTTATGAAACTGATATAGAACCTGCCCACGCCTAGGAGCTACGTGAGGGAGGAACGGGGACTGTGAAGGTGATGTCACTCAGAGCGATAAGCTCTGTGAAGGTCAGTGAGGCACAAATTCTCAAGTGAGGCATGATGTCCATGTATGCATTAGATGGAGTCATGGCATAATTCTCATGACGTGTGGTTAGTATGACATTGAGCCTCCAACAAAAGCAATGTAGGAGATTACAGCAACAACAAACATCTATGCATTAGACGGGATTCGAATACATGACCGAAGCTTCTACGTTCATTAAAGCAGTTGGACAGAGAGGTACCTTCACTACCTTTTGTCACTGTACCACACATCAGCTGCTTGTTTATGCGGATCACGTGAATATGTTAGAAGAAAATCGACAAACTATTAGGGAAAACATGGGAGGCTTGGAAGTAAAGCCTGAAAAAACAAAGTATATGATTATGTCTCGTGACCAGAACATACTACGAAATGGAAATTTATCCTTTGAAAAAGTGAAAAAATTAAAGTACTTTGAAGCAATGGTAACATATAGTGACACTTGAGAGGAAATTAAACACAGAATAAATATGAGAAAATTCTGCTATTATTCGGTTGAGAAGCTTACGTCATTCAGTCTGCTCTCAAAAAAGATAAAAGTTAGAATTTATAAAACAGTTATATTACCAGTTGTTCTGTATGGTTGTGAAACTTGGACTCTTTACTTTGAGAGAGGAAAAGAGGTAAGGGTGTTGGGGCTAAGAAGGAAATGCATATAGAGTGTGTTAGTTGGAAGACCTGAGGGGGGAAAAAGACCTTTGGGGAGGTCGAGACTAGATGGGAGGATAATATTAAAATGGTTTTGAGGGAGGTGAGATATGATGCTAAGGACTGGATTAATCAGGATAGGGACTGATGGTGGGCTTATGTGAGGGCGGACAATGAACCTGTTGTTCCTTAAAGGCATATGTAAGTAAGCACTCAATTCAAACTATTCTTTCAATTTCCTACTCTGTGGATAACTGGACTAAGAATCACACTAGACGTCCACAGGACTATATCATGCATTTATCTACCACTGAAACTTAACCCTATCATCACAGGAAGAAATTCCTTTACTTTGATTATAAATGAAATGTGAAGAATACTGAATATCCCCTGGCTTCTCTTCTCTCCAAGTTGAAAAAAAAAAAAAAAAACACATAATGCATGGCTGTAATGTCATCTTGTTCTGGAGGGAGAAGAACCTCTAGTGAGGAATATTCTCAATAAAAAAAATAGGCCTATATATATAATTCAGCACTTTATTATGAAATATATGAGTATAATACCTGCACAAATCTAAACAGCAGTTCCCCGAAGCGATTCACATTTAAATCTTCCCAGCGTACAGAATACGCTGCTTCTTGCATTTCTCTACGACGTGGTGAACTGTCAAAGTCAATTGCTATGCGACTAAGGTTTCTTCCTATATTACGTGCAGTATTCCTGAGATACCTATTTTTGAAAACAAGGAGAAACAAATTATTTATTTAGTGATAGAGACCAGATTTTTATGTACTAATATGTTAATGACACAAAGTGTATCTGAATGGATGTGATGTAGATTAAAACCATTTTAAAACATTATTCAAAACGCTCTGAATGCTAACAAAAGAGAGCTGATTCACGAACACTGGAGAATGCATCTAGTGAAGAACACTCCCACCCCCCCACTACTCTTTCTGAGGAGTGCCCACATGCTTGCACCTGAGCCTTATTGTGGCTACCTCTTTATTATGGGATGATTGTATGTATGTATTTATTCACACTGCAATGGGTATATACCCGGTGGCAGTGGTAACTAATTACACTCAATAATGACAATAATAAACTTATTAATTAAAAATACAATTACTAATAATAATAATAATAATAATAACAGGGAATATCCTAAATTAAATGAAGCACGATCACTTAAAACAGGCATGTCAAAACCCTGCACATTGTGCAGTCGCACACATTGTGCACTGGTCTCTGTGCAACGTGCAGTTCCTATTCCCCTACCTGGAGGGAGCGAATCGGCTTGGAGAGGAACGCGACAGGGCTGTACAGTGTCTATAGTAGCAGATCAGCGTTTGTTTCAGTAACACAGATCAGTACGGGTGTGCTCATTGAGCTGTGATTGTGAATGCGTTATGAATATAAAGTGAGGAGTCCACAGATATAACGAAGAAGAGAAATCACGAATCATATAACATAACTGTTATGATGTTTTCCTCAGCCAATAGTAATTATTTTAAAATGAAAGGCTTTCATCATATCATGTGGACCTAATAGTGATATGAGAATTTAAATCATATTAGTAAAGTTCTCAAAATATGATATTCACCTGCTCTTATTTCTTAATTAGTACTCTCACGGCAAGACAAACAAGAAAATGATGTTGTTTTGGAGTCTGTACTAACACAGCCATCAATGGTTAGACAACTTACAACTTTTATTTGATAAGCTGATAAGTAATGAGGATATAGTGAGGAATACATGTGAGGCTCATGAGGTTGTAAGGGAAGGAAGAAAGCAACTATTTGTAAGGCGGAAAAATTTTCTGGAAAAATAATACATAATGGCAAATTTTCCACCTCACGTTACTCTATTATCTTAATACATTACGTTAATAAATCTTTAAACCTGACATAAAGAAAATGTCCTCGCTTTACAGCTTGTGAAGTACTCTTTTAACTCAGTTCAGTAATGCTCCCAACTTGCTAATACGTGCTCTCAACGTTTTCCAAATAAACTATATATAAATTTAAATTCAAGCTTAATTTATCCAATTTATTAATAATAATGTGAATTTATATTAATATACAGCAAGGAAATGATTCCAGTGTAAAAGCCTCACAATGTCCTATTGCATGTAATTGCACCAATGGTCCCAATAATGCTTGAGGAACAATGAAAGAGTGTTACTTTGAAATAATCAGTACCTACTACGTAAAATGAAATATTGTGTTCGTTTTTTGTTGTTTCGATATTACTGCAATATTTATATTTTCTTCAAATACTGTATACAAATCATGTAAATAAATGATTCTTTACAAACGACTGCATTGTGAATTGCAACTGAGTAAGTCTATTGTTTCTTGTGTTACAATTATTGTCAAATATAGACACTGACAATAATTGTGTTTTTTTCCTTCTGCTAAGTATGTTTATAATGTCCAAATGTCAATTTAATTGAACACTAGAAGCGCAGAATAGATTCTTGTACATCCCTCCCGCTAAGAACTGGAAGGAGCAACACGTGAATTACGCAATCTGCACAGACCAGCGTTCCGCGCACATACACTGCATTATCAGTGTCTGATTTTTGACATGCCTGACTTAAAATAACATTTAAAATAAATCTAATTTGTATCTTAAACCTAAGTTCGAACTAAAACCCACGAGTATGATATGTTCATATCTGCACAAGAATCTTTCAACATTACACTCATTTCGCTGTCAACTCACTCACTGCACTGGAACTACGACACATTTCACTGATTCTATCCGATTTCACTAACACTTCAAAAACATTTCACTGTTCAAATACTTTGCACTGCCACTATAAACTATAAAGCTTCACTGACAGGAACACGTTTCATTTACACAACACACTTCACTGACACAACATAATTCTTCACTGATACAACACTTCAATAACAAAATATCATTTACACCCTTTAAATACTGCGTATAATTACCGTCTATTAGTAAAGTCCTTAAGCCTATTTTTAAATACATTTTTGGTTGTTAGTAAAGCCTTTAGTAAGTTTGCAGGTAAAGCATTCCAGTCCCTGATAGTACAATTGAGAAAAGAAAACTTTCCAGTGTCCGTCCTCTGTCTTCTTTCCCTCAATTTATATGAGTGGTCGTTCCTTGAAGAGTAATTTGGCGGCTGCAACCTATTTTTTATTTCTCTCCAGGCAGGCTCACCTCTTGTTGAAGTCCTTAGGATCACATTCCTGTAAATATGTGATTCACTGCCTGGTGTCATCTTATCGATTCAGCTACAGCATCCAAGTCTGACAGGAGTCTCCCTGTTCATATTCTGCAGCCTTCTCAGACAGATGGGATCTGTTTGTAAATTATTTATTACATCCTTTTGCATCCTATATTGACCTAAAGATCGCTGCACAATAGATATCGTGATTCACCATGACGTCATCTATCTGAGGGAGCCACACAGCTCCAATAGCTCCTTAGTCTGCCATAGTCCGCTGTGAAAGTCCCTACTCCTCCCTTGGATTTATGCAGCTCCCTCAGACAGATGACATTTATAGGTGAGTCATGGCACGTCTGCTGGATCTCTTGAAGATGATAGATGAAGTTTAAATTAATGAAGGTGAAATAAATCCGAAGTTCAACGCCGAAAGTTATCCAGCAAATCCGCTTCAAGTGGTTTGGAGGGGGGGGGGGGGGAGGTGCAGAATTTCCAATATTATCTTGTGAATGAATAACCCAGGCATTGGGATATTCATTTTCATAAAATTGACAAGAGGCACTGAGAATTCTGTTGTGGAATAAGAACCACTTCTTCTAAACATGCCAAATGTCGCCTAATTTATGAAATAAATGTCTCTTGTTTTCTGGATTTCAACCTTGATAACAATGTGAAGATTCGATTGTACTTACGTCCTCACCTTCAGTTTTAATTATGACACAATGAAAAAGTTGCATTAAGAAAAATTAATCCACAGCAATGTGCTAGGATCATTAAACCATATGAATAATGAACACTGAAAATCTGGGGACAAATTATTAAATCCGGGGACATCCTAGAGACGAAATTAAGGAAAATCCCGCTTTTAAGGAATACTTTTCAAATGTTGCAGTGTAGGCTTTTACGGCCGGAGTCTATAGATGTAGATTCATTTTCCGGGCTGAGAGGCCGTGGTCTATTAGTTGGTTTTATACCAGACGTTTCGTCTGCAACTGCAGCAGACATCTTCAGTGGAGTGGTATCCGAGGTCGCAAGACTCTTCTCGGCGTACCTGAGGCAACTGATCCTGTGGCTGGTTGTGCGGGCGTATTTATAGTGCGGCTCGCGGGCCGAGGCCTGTTGTCGCTGCGGTCCGTGCCGCTTTGTTCGCTGCTCCCGTTCTGGGTTCCGTCCTTTTGTTGTAGTGGCTTCTTATCTGTTCTGTTTAGGACCGGGTACCAACACTTGTTTAGCTTTACGCCTTCTTCCTTGCGATTAAAGTTGTTGTTATGTTTATGTATTTCGATCGCTTCTCTATGTAGACGGGGGAAGAAGTGCGTCGTCGTGCTCAAGATGTCCGTGTCCTTGAATCTTATGTTGTGATCGCCCTCTTGATAGGCATGTGCCGATTTGTCGATCTGTCCTAGGCGGCAATTCCTATTATGTTCTGTCAGTCTCGTCCTGACGCTCTGCTGTGTAGTACCGATGTAGACCTTCCCACACGAACACGGAATCCTGTAAACTCCGGTGGACAGCAGCTTATCTCGTTTGTCCTTGGATGACCTCAGCATGTTCCGGATTTGCTTGGTCGGCAGGAAGGTCGTTTCCACATCATGACGCTTCAGCACCCTGCTGATACGGTCCGTCACATTCCTTAAGTAGGGTAGGAAGACTGTGCCCTTCTTAGTCGCTCGTTCCTGTGACCACATCGACGGTGTTACTCTGGGGCGCATGGCTCTCTTTATCTCCGGCCTTGAGTAGCCATTGGCCATGAGTGCTGTCGATACATGGCTCAGCTCCCGTTGGATGTGTCGTGGCTCGGCTACCCGCCTGGCCCTGTTGATCAGGGTTTTCATCATGGCCCGTTTCTGGCCGGGATGTATTTTGTGATAATGAAGCCCGACATTTCGACTTGACTTTCAATAATCAATAGTACTAGCATATTCTGTAGCATATCTCAATCAAATGCGGTGCCATGTGGCAGCATTATTCTCCATTGTTCTTTATGGTCTTGCTTTCCATTGCTTTCACAAAGAGGTTGCTTTGCTTGCTTCAAGCTTTTATTGTTAGTTTATACTGTTTATGCATCATTGTAATGGCGACTAAATGAGAAAAATTAACTATCGGACAGAAAGTGAAAATAATGAGTATTGAGGCTAATTCTCAAACATTGTCGCATATGGCAAAACAGTATGGTTTTCCAATTACTTCATTATGGGAAATAATTAAGAAAAAATAAATTTTCAATGCCTAACTTCAGTGTGGTTCGGGTTCAACCAAATAAAAAAATATTCGTGCCTCATCATTTGAAGAGTTAGAAAATATTATAATGAAATATATTGTAAATAATAATTGTAGTTCTAATTAAATGATTATAATGTTCGGTATAACATACGTTAGTACTAGTTATTTTAACCTTTCCTTCCCATTTTGTGTAAACTTACTTTTAAGGAAAACCCCTATTTAAGGAAAAGAAAAGTAATCCCTCAGAGATTCGTTAAAAAGGAGTTCTACTGTAATACTGTACTTGATTCGGTCCTTTTAAAAGTTAACATGTAGCACAGAAGATGTTCTCCAATAATCACTATTATTGCAAGTTATCTTGAACCTTACATCCCCTAAGTCTGTCTTTCTAACTGCTCGGTACGTCATGCACTCATCAACATAATGGCACGGCAAGGCTGCCCCTCCCTCGGGTAACGTGACTCTTTTCAGAAAACGTTGGTTCTTTCACTTTATAGCTCTCTACTGTAAAAGAACTTGGTTCAATACAGACATCATCATCTCACGATACTCCGGTTTTGAGAGGAGAGCACAGTTTCGTAGCAGGTTTTAATTAACCTGTAATGAGTACTTAAGTATTTAAAAATAATCATGTGTACACTCCTCCTCTCTCATCTGGGCTGCAGACCAGCAATGGCGGAGTTACTATAACTATTTCTATACATTATATAGGCCTACATGACTTACATCTACAGCTGATATGTACATATTCTACAGGCTTATAATTTACAATTATACACAATCCATATCTCTATCATTGCTGCCATCATTGTCATCGTCTTTATCGCGTGGTCCAAAATTAATTATTATTTCGTCAATGCCATCATCTATTCGGAATTATCTTCTTAATCGTACTGTAGGTACTACTTTTTGAACAAGATAGAATTCTTCGATTGTATCCCGAATGACATGTTGATCGAAGTCGTCCACTTCAACTTTACACAAGTCCTAATTCTGGAATGAAATAATATGTTTTGCAGAACTATAACAAAGTAATAACTTACAACAGTAATTCATTATGTCGCTCACAGTACACACACTATTGTACATAACTATTATAGCAACTATTTCTAAACATTCCATACCTATTCTTTCCTGGAGTAGTGTGAGGTTCATTTGGTTGTAAATCAATATTATTATTCGTTCTCTTCACGGAACTAATACTTTTGCCAGAGTATTTAGCCGCTCTCTCATATTCCTTATCAAGAGGTTCCCGCAAACATTTGTTTAATTTTTCCTCCCAGCAACACTTCATTATATTTGCGATAATTTCTCTTTCTCCTCTGTGGATAACAGCGTTACTTTTTCTCCACGGTGATGTGATTTCACCATAATTACTACCCTGTGGTTGCTGCTCCATGTTAACACTAGTGGTATTCAGTGAGGGAAATAGTTCTGTTTCTTGACAAGAGATTATGATGCGGAGCATGCGCAAACAACTCAATTGGCTCCACCCACGTTACGCGCTTCTTTCCCTCTGCCCCTCTGATCCCGCTCAGGAAGTTAAAGATAACTTGCAATAACAATACCATAGAGAAGAAAACCACCATTAAGGAATGTTTAAACACATGCAGCATCGGTATTAAATGCCCATTTATAGCAACTACATGAAAAGTTAAACTTAGCACGTGGAATTTAGAATGAGTCTTACTTAGAAAGAAAAGAAGGCATAAAAATGACTGGAGGATGTTATTGGCATGATGCAAGTGAAGGGATCACAGGATAAAAACAGAGGAAGAAAACTTCAATCGTAGAAAAATTGGGCATGGAAAGATATATTCACTTTTAAAAGCTGTATACTATGCTGTGCAGCTTAGTTACTGCACAGTAATTTTGTAAATTTATTACAAATATAAATGCAAATGTAATTTTAACTATTACCTTAACAGCCGATCCTCACAAATTTTCAGGGTACATAGTTAAAA